>NW_004524807.1:2543527-2544775 GCF_000260255.1 Octodon degus
AAAATGACCCATGTGCAGCTGAGAAAAATGTGTATTCAGCTGTGTTTGGGTGGAACACTCTGTATATGTCCACCAAGTCCATTTGTTTCAATTTCTGGTTCAGTTCTATTATTTCTTTGCTAAGTTTTGGTCTGGTTGACCTATCTTTTGGAGATAAGGGTGTGTTAAAGCCTCCTGTAAAAATTGTGGTTATTGGATATTAGATTTTTCAAGCCCATTAAGATTTGCTTTATTTAGTTGGGTGCTCTCGTGTTTGGTGCATACATATTTATGAGTCTTACCCCTTCCTCTTGAATTTTTCCCCTAACAAGAATATAGTGGCCTTCTTTATTTGGCTTGATCATTGTTGGTTTGAAGTTGAGAATGTCTGTGAATAGAATTGCTACCCCTGCTTTTTTTTGAGGTGCTAGGGCATGTAGTATTTTGTTCCATCCTTTGACTTTCAGCCTATGAATGTCTTTATGAGTTAAATGTGTTTCTTGTATATAGCATATTGTTGGATTTTGTTTCCTAATCTACTGTGCCAGTCTATTTCTCTTAATTGGGGCATTGAATCCATTTACATTGATGATTAGAATTGAGATGTATTGACTTACAGTTGCCACGGTATTTACCTGTTGAGGTTCACTCCTTTTTCTCCTGTGTTTAATTGCTTATCCTATTTAGTTGGTTGCTTCCAATCTCATTCGTGGAGTTCTGATCATTTTGGTCTCTCTCTAGAACATCTTTCTGTAGCCTGTGTAAGGTTGGCTTTGTCATCGTGAAATTTTTTAGCTGTTTTTTGTCATGGAAGTACTTCACTTCTCCATCAAACTTGAAAGAGAGTTTTGCAGGTATGGGCTGGAATTTGTTTTCTTAGAGGACCTGAAGTACTCTGCTCCATGCTCTTCTTGCCTGCATGGTTTGTGAAGAGAAGTCGTCTGTAATTCTGATGGGTTTTCCTTTGAATGTCATCTGCTTCTTTTCTCTAGCTGCTTTCAGTAGATTATTCTTGTGCTGAATTTCTGGGATCTTCACTATTATATGTATCAGTGTGTCTTTCATTGAGTTGAGGTTCCCTGGCGTTCTGTATGCTTAAGTTTCCTGAATGTCAGATTGTTTCCTCATATTTGTGAAGTTTTCTGCTGTTACTTCTGCCCATACTTTTTAATGTTATTTGTGTTGACTCCTTCTTTCTCATTGATGCCTATTAGTCTCACATTGTTCATCTTTGCATCATCTTGCAGGTGATGGATTATTCTTTCCTGC
>NW_004524807.1:2546476-2550098 GCF_000260255.1 Octodon degus
ATCAGGGACCGCGGTTCAATCCCCCAGCACCACATGCCAGCCAGCCCCGCCCCCTGGTGGGCTGAGCTGGCCACACACACACCACACTCTCTCTCCCTCTCTCTCTCTCTCTCAAATAAATAAAAAAAAAATTTAAAAAAAAGAAACACATATGTAGACACTCCAGGCACACACAGGCCTGTAGAGCGTTACTGTGCACACCTTCATACACAGACATTGTAGGTAAAGCTAGTGGTGATATGACAAATAGTGTTACAAGTATTTCCATGTAACTCACATACATTTGCATGCGCTTTTTTCTTGTAAGGTTTTAATTAAGAACAATATTAATTATAGTTTGACTTAAAAATAATTTTGTGGTTTTACGTTGTATCAGGCTCTGGCATCTTTAGCATCTTGATTGAATCTAACTTGCATTCCTTAAAATTCACTTTTTTAGGGTGAAATTCAATTATTTGCATGAATTTGTGAAGTTGTGTAAACATCCACAAGCTGATTTCTAAATATCTGCAGGTCCAAAAATATCTCCTGCCCATTTATCCGCACTTTCCTTTTCTATTCCCAGCTCTGAGAAACTTAACTCAGCTTTTTATCTCATTGTTGGCCATTGTATTGGTAAAATAATCACACATATAGGAACATCTTGCCTCCTGCCTCTTACTTCATCTAACATGATTGAGGTTCATCCACACTAGCGTATTATCAGCAATGTACTTTTGGATTTTGTTGAGTAATATTTCACTGTGTAGGTACAGTGCATTTCGTTTACATTTACCAGTTTAGGCCTTTTAAAAACCAGGATGCTATGAACATTATTATGCATATCTTTATGTAGGCATATGTTGTCATTTCTCCTGTGTATATGTCTCTAATTGAACTGTGGATAAACTTATGTCTTACTTCTTAAGAAACTGCTCAGGCTTCTTCCATAGCAATTGCATGCACCATTTGTGTTCTGCTCCATGTACTGTGTACAAGAGTTTTAGTTCTGACACATTTTACTAATACTTTCTTTTGTGCATCAGTTTTGATCATAGCTGTTCTGTTTTGTGTGATGTGGTACCCACTGTGGTTTTCAAATGCATTTTTCCTATTGACTTATGACTTTTTGCATCTGTACATGTGTTTCTTGTGTATTCATTTATCTTTTTGTAGTGAAATGTCTATTAAAATCTCAGGTAGTTGTGTGCATTGAGGAAATAGTAGGGAACAAAACTATACCTGGCCCTCATGAAGTTCAGTTAGTCCTGAACTATTTAAACATAAAAGTCTGTCAATACTAAGTGGCATGCCATATGGGGCAAAGCAACCCGAGATTATGGATATATGGAATAGACTGAACCCTAAGCTAGAAGCAGAGTCATCTCCCATGACATAATCATTGTCTAGCATTGGAAGTGAAACATTTAGTTTTTGAGTTTGGCTCTTCTTTCTTTTATTGCTGTAGAGACAGTTTTAAGGAGCTTGATTTTACTTCATTTGTTACAGTTTTGAGGTTTTTGTTTGCCAGTGAGGACAGGTACACTTGTGTGAAGAAAGTGCATTTCTGTGACATAATGACTGTGAGGTCACTTGAGCTCTGGACAGATGTTGACGTTTGCCTCTGGTTGTCAGGCAGCAATTCCTAACGCATGCCAGTCCTCTGGTTCTTGTTGACCCTTCCCTAAGGCTCTCCAGATGGGAATCACTGACTGGAAACACTACATGAAACTCTGGTGTTCATTTTGGGTAAGTGTCTACAACAAGATGATCTGTTTAGAATTAGTTGTACAGGTCCCGCCACTGCTGAGGCCCTGAAACTTGGGAGAAGTTAACATCACTGGAAGCATTATCCAGGTTAGACATACCATCTTCCAAGGACAAAAGGGATGCAAATAGCAGTGACAGAGATAGGGACATGCGGTAAAGCAGCTAGTCTTCTCATCAGTAATGATAATTTGCGATTAAAATCACTGAAGTGGCTGTAAGGGTTGTCTCTCTCGTGCACACACACACATGAACGCACACACATATACACATGGCACATAAAAAAATTACAAATTCAGTCATGTTATATGAAGTGCTAAACCTTGAAAAATACAGAAAAACTAGCCAAGTAAGGCTTAAAATGCTGTATATAAAGAAAACAATAAACTAAAGCATTAAAGAAGGGTTACTGTCATATTTTCTAAAAGCAATATTTGGGTAGAATAAAAATAATTAAACAAAAGCCACCAAGGTCAGTCTATAAGGTCAGAAAGATCCTGATCCATATATTGCTCATAGTGTTCAAGTGGCAAACGAAGGCAAAGATCATCAGTAGAGCTTTATGGCTATTATGCACAGGTGGTTTCAGGCAAACACGACTGGAACAGATTTCTGTAAAATCTAAGGTAGCAATTATTTTAAAGTTATTATGTAAATGTACCAACAGATAAAATTCCAGAAGAAAAAAACAAGGAGTACCACAAATTATTTTGGTTAGAGGAAGTTATTTGGTGATTTAATTGAGCCAAACTAAACCTGGAAATATTTATTCAGACTGAATCTTGGCTTTGGATTAAGAAATGACAGTATTCACACAAGTTTGGAGGAAAGTTAGGAGTGTGACAACATGAAGCCTGGTTCTCTTATTGTGCTGAGGTGAAATTCCTCAACATTTGTTATTTACTTGCTTCTTTCTGTTTATTAAAAACATTAAAAAATCTTAGCTCATAAAAAAGTTGCTTATGTACAATGTGAAGAGAATAAGAATTGCTAAATATTGCCTCGCTTTTTAGAAGTCTGACAGAATGGGTATCAGAAAAACATGAGGGTAGCGATGCAGTCGAACACAGGTCCAATCAAAAGAATAAAACAAGACAGTGACAAAAGGAGGAGAATTCATGTGTGTAGGACAAAGACACCAATTGCCAGAGAATTGGCAGTCTGCACCCTCTTTCACCACACATCCTGGTAGCTGATTACCCCCCACACATACACAAAGTACCAAGGATTCAACCCAGGACACTTGGACTTTGCACTGAGCTACAGCCATAGTCTATTTCACTTTTATTTATTTATTTTTATTTTGAGAGAGGTCTTGCTGAGTTGTTAATTTCCCTGGGCTGGTCTTGATCTCAGGATCCTCTTGCCTTAATTTCTTAGAGAGCTGGAATCCTTACTTGCACCACCACCCTCAGCAGGCATTACTGTCTCCACTCTAAGTGCACAAAATGAGTTTAATTATTTGTTGACATGTACTGAAAACATGCATGAAACTAAAGGTCAAATTTTCCATATTTCTCCATTAGAACAAAGGCCTTGGAAAAGTTTGAGGTGTAGTAAGGATAGGTTATAAAGTTTCTAGATACTTTGTGGTTATAGAACACTTGAGAAAATGAAAGAGAATGTTGCTTTCAGAAATGTTAGGTTTAACCTTAGTATTCTGGGAAACAAATTTCTTATAATGATCTCATAATTGGCCTCCTTTAAAATAATAATAAAACTACATTCAGCTTTGGATGATACTGAATCACCTGCTGACTCAAATGATGAATTTAGGTTCTTCCTTCTGGAAACCTTGAATAATGGTTTTTACTCTTGAAGTTTCCAGCAGATTCTGGTTTGTGACTGGTTTGAGATTTCAGTACAAAAACCTTCC
>NW_004524807.1:2556248-2565528 GCF_000260255.1 Octodon degus
ATTTGTGTTGACTCCTTCTTTCTCATTGATGCCTATTAGTCTCACATTGTTCATCTTTGCATCATCTTGCAGGTGATGGATTATTCTTTCCTGCATCCTCATTGTTTTTAAGAGATCCCTTCTTACTTTTTCACTAGCTACACCAGCATCTTCAAAATCTGAAACTCTGTCTTCACACTCACTTAAATGGTTTTGCAAGCTTGTGATTGAGAGTTTAATTTCCTCTATATCTCTTTGACTCTGCTTCATGCTATCTATTTCTTTCCTGTATTGCTCATTCAAGGAATCCGTCATTTTTCTAATCTTCTTTATTTTTTTTTTATCAGTATCTTCTTTAGAAGCAGTTAGAAATTCTTTTACTGCAGTATTTTTTTCAGATTGGGTTTCCTCCCTATGTTTCTGTAGTTGCTTCTTTACTTCATCTGCTATGAGTTCTAAGAGTTCTTTTTTAATTTCAGAAAAGAATTGCACTCTGATTTCTTCTATATCTTTCTGCTGTTGCTTATTTAGTATCGATGCTATTAATTCATGCATTTGAGCCGAGCTAGTGTCCTCTGCACTTGTTCTGGTTGGGCATTGGGTTTTCTTCCATATGTTTCTGCATTTGATTCTTTATTGCAGATTTTATTAATTCAGGGATTTCTTTTTTTATTTCCAATCTGAGGTCCTCTATATCTTTCTGCAGCTGTTTCTTTATTTCAGAAGCCATTGATTCATTGCTTTCAGCTGTGTGATTTCCAATTTTTTCTGTGTTAGTGTCCTCTGCACTTTTTAAGGGTGGGCTTGGGTTCTGACGTTGCATTTTGTTCCTTCTTGTCATTTTGTGTAGCACTGTCTTCTGACCTTTTTTGTAGATCTTTGCTGTAGTTATAACCTTCGCATGTTCTGAAGTTCAGGTGCAGCACTACAATGTTTGGACTTAATCCAGCTGCATCTGGCTTGAATCTGTCTGCTGTGCTCAGCTCCTTCCCACTGCTGCCCTTGAGGGTGAAACTGTTGTGGCCCTGTGGCAAGATGTTCTGCTCCTGGACTAGCTGGGTGGATCTATCCTCTCCATTCTCTACAGGGATTGCAGCTGCAGGGTTACACCCCAGTGTGTATGCCAGGCCTGAGCTGTGCCTGGAGGGGGCAAGGTGAAGTAGGGGAAGAGGAACCATTCCCACACACTCACCGGACTTGGGCTAGGACTGGGTCTGGGGGTTCCTGGTACACAGCAGAAATTCCTACTTGATGGGCAGGGTAGGGGATGTACTGCAGAGTGGTGGGGGGCGGCCCAAGGGGGTGGGAGAGGGTCTGCCCCACTCTGCGCCTGGGCTGGGACTGGTCCCGCCAGCGCAGGGTAGAAGGAAGCTCTCCACACACTCACCGGACTTGGGCTAGTACTGGATCTGGGGGTTCCCGGTACTTGGCAGAAATTCCTACTCAGAGGGAGGGGTGGGGATATACTGGGGAGTGGTGGGGGGCAGCCCAAGTGTGTGGTAGAGGTTCCGGCCCAAGCTGCACCTGGGCTGGGAGTGGGCCCGCCGGCGCAGGGTAGCAGGAAGCTCTCCACACACTCACAGGACCTGGGCTGGGACTGAGTCTGTGAAGATTATTATTAAAATGTAGGCAACATGAAGAAGGTACGAGTGTTGCTCCTGGTGCCTAACATAAAATGACGATTGAGAGGAGGCCAGGGAAATCTGAAATGTCCTTTCACTTGTAATTCTGCATATTCTAAGTGAGAAGAGCTTTGAATTTATGCTTTTGTGGTCTGAAGCTCTCCCACTTTCTTCTGGGACCCCAGAAGCAGGGAAGCTATAGTTTGAAAGTGTTTATGGCATCCTTTGGATCTCCAGTGAGAACAAGCCTATATAGAAAATAATATTAAAATTTCAATTACAAAAAGCCATTTTGTAATTACAATATGAGATTATATTCTCAGACAGTCTTAGTAGAGGTCATCATACTGTTTTGGGTGTTGAATTTTTGATAAGGGATATATTTATAATTTTATTTTAGTTTTTGTACTGGGAATTGAACTCAGGACTTCACACTTGCTAGGCAAGCACTGCACCATTGGGCCATGTGCTTGGCCTGAGGGATATAATTTTGAGGTCCCTCTTGCTTTTGATTTTTCAGCAAAAATTTCAGCTCCTGATTTTCTAACCACAATCAGTTTCATGTCAAATCCCTTCCTGATTTTTCACCTTTTACAGAGAACAGCCTTAAATGATTTGAATCCTTTGGAATGCTGGAAAAAACTTCATATTTTGAGAATTTCTCTATAAACGGTCAGTATTATTACATGATTATTTTAGTTTACAGTGACCTAGAAATGATTATCCAATAGATGTATAATTACAATATTATATTCAACTGAGTTTGACTTGAGATTATTTTATGCAATTTTGAATTTCCTAGTTTTGATTTGGGAAAAGTGTTTTTTGCCAAAGTGATATTCACGCTCACATCCTCATTCAATTGAAATCTTGACTAAAAATTTACTTATGTAATTACTTACCTAATAAATTGCTTAATATAAGCTTAACTAGTAAATGGCTAAATGTAAGCTCAGATAGGTGTGTACTTTAAGAAAGCATAAGCAAATTGTGAAGGGGCAGCTAGATAGCTCAGCAGATTAAAGTGCCTGCTAAGGCAGATACAGTGACTGTGTTCTATCCCCAGCATGCTGTGCTGGCCACACCCGCGGGGCTTGCTGAGGTGGCAACAGAGACTGGGCGTGGTGGCACTCACCTGTAATCTCATCTCTTGGGAGGCTGAAAACAGGAGGATCATTATGAGTCCAATCTGTGTAGTGAGACCTTGTAGACCCTGTACCAAATACATTTTTAAAAATTCCTCTGATTTAATGAAAGGATTTTCAAGAGGAAGAATTATAAAATTGTGCATCAGGAATAGTTACTTTTCTAAGGAAAATACAAGGGAAATCAAGTACATTTTGGTTAAGAGACGATGTGTGACTGAGTGCAGGGGTTATGTCTATACTTCAATGCTCTCTGATAAATCCTTAAGTTTTTAGGGTAAAATATTCTGAAATACAATTAGAAGGATTTGAACTAGATATCTTCAATCTAGTCAAAGGGTGAATATTATCTTAAGTTTAAAATTTAGCAAATACTGGTTTCTTTGGGTATTTTTTTCTTTAGTTTTTCATTCATTTTTAAACACACTATTATTTAAATATGACTATGGTTTCTGTCTTTCTGAAAACCTTGTGATTCTTGGAAATGTTTACTTTACTTGATATCAGTGGCAGTTATAAATTTTTTGGCCTTCACTACTCTGTTTTTCAGACATGGTCACATGTTCCTCTGACATTCCACTTCCCAGAGTAACACAAATACTACTTGTTATCTCTAAACTTTATTATATTACTTTCCATAATTTTGGTATGTCTATGATGCACTCAAATGCTGGATGTTATGTGGTGACATATGGTGATATACTCATAATACAATGATATTATTGAAATTTTCACATGAAATAGTTTGCCATACTTAGTTTAAGAACATGATAAAACTATCTAAATAATACTGCATCTGCAGATGTTATTATTTTCCTTGTCTTTTAAAATAGTCTGAACAAAGTGAAAATTATTTCCTTCATAATGTTATCTTTAGGTCTGGGGATTTGGCTCAGTGGTAGAATGCTTGCCTGGCAAACTGGAAGCCCTGGGTTTGGTCCTTGGCCCCCAAAACAATTAACCTCCCCTAAAAAGCAATTCAACCAAAAAATACAGTAAAATCAAAAAAGACCAAAAAGAAAAAAAAAGGCAAATGTTATCTTTTCCTGGGAGCATTAGGTACCTAGACAGTGACTGTTACAAAGCAAAGGGAAAGAGCCCACATAGGTGTGTGCAGAGTGAATTTAAAGAATAGATAAGGGAAAAGCCATGGGCAGAATAGCTTTACTTCCCTCAACATCAAGGATTATTTGTTTTGCTAACACCAATCCAGCCTACCACAGAGCTGCTTCTTGGGTTTATTTCCAGCTTTTAAGAAGGAAAAAGGCAAGATCCGTTTTCTTTCTTTCTTTCTTTCTTTCTTTCTTTCTTTCTTTCTTTCTTTCTTTCTTTCTTTCTTTCTTTTCTTTTTTTCCTTTCTTTTCTTTTTTTTTGTGGAACCAGGAATTGATCTCAGGCACTTGCACTTGCCAGGCAAGCACCTATTCTACTGAGTCATCTCCCCAGCCCCAAGGTAGGATATTTTAAATAAGGCTCAGCATTATGCTTTCATATCAACTCCCCCTTAGGCTCTGATTTTCTGACATTGCCACGGTTACAATTAATGGAGATCTAAGAGCTAATATGCTTATATTTTTGTGATAATTTTCCAACATCAACTAAAGATATTATCCAAAAGAAGTACATAGGAATGATATTCATCAATTTATATCGTTAAAAAATATCTGAGAATGACAACCTAAAGGAGGCCAAGATTATAATCCATACTATGCCTCTTGGAATTCCTTATTCCCAGATCAATTGGTCTCCAAGTTTTTAACTTAGCTCCCAAAGAATCTCAGAGCATGGTCAAAATACAGACTTGTTCTCTGGCAGAATGTGACATGAACATCTCTAGTTCAATTCCCAGTAGATTGTTCATTTCCATCTATAAACATCAACAGCACAGTCTTTACTAACTGCATTCCCATCGACATTCTGGTCTTCTGAGCTCTCACCATTGGCTTGCACTTAAAACATTTATTTTTTAATTTTTATTATTATTATTAATGTATTTGGTACAGGGTCTCACTATGCAGCTTGCACTCATAGTGAGTCTCCTGTTTTCAGCTTCCCCGACACTGTACAAGCATGCCCTGCAGTGCCTGGTCTCAGTGGCTGGCTCAGAGAGCCTTGGGGTAGGGCCAGAGTAGCATGTGGTGCCAGGATGGAACCCAGTCCCAGTACTTGTCTAAGCAGGAGCTCAGTCCTCTGAGCTATCTCACCAACCCCACATTTCTAGAGATTGCCTGGCCCACATCTTGAAAACGTTCAAAACTCCTCCTGCATGCCTGCTCCAAGATTTTGGAACCACATTGCCATATGCAGTCACAGCAGTGGCCTGTTTCTCTGCACCAGTTTTCTATATTAATTTGCTTACTGTCACTGTAACAAAATGTGTTCATAACAATTGAAAGAAATAATGACTTATTTTAAGTCATGGACTCAGAGGTTTCAATCTATGGTCACTCGTCTCTGTTCCTTCTATCCCTGTAGTGAAGCAGGAACATTTTGGTAGAAAGGCCTGGAGGAGCAACTTGCTCACCTCAAGGCAGAAACAGAAAGCAGAAGACTGTGTATCAGGAGACTCCCTCTTCCTTTCGTTCTTGTTCTTGCTCATCCACTACCCTGCTAGCCCTGCCCACATTCAGGTGGGTCTCCCTTCTTACTTTGTTATCCCACATGCCCATTTTCCCTAGAAGTAATCTCCAATACTCACCCAGTCTGTGTTTTTCTGATTTACTAAACACTTCTCAATCCATTCAAGTGGATAATCAAGATCACCAATCACAGAAGCCTTAAAGAATGAAAAACAAAAAGAAACAAACAAAACCATTCTGTTCTGTTCCTGCTTCCTCCAAAAACTCTCCCTGTGCCAGTCTGCAGTCACCAACCTCTCTTGATTTCTTACATTTCTTCCAATGCCCGTGTCTAAAGAAGTCCAAAGAAAAAGACTTTATCACTGAATTATAATCCTGCAGACAATTTCCTGGGAAATTTTACACAAGATTTCCATTTCCATCAAAGTGCCAAAATTTCATCAATTTCAAGGAAAAGAGATAAAATACCTTACTATGTAACTAAAATTAAGCACTAAAATTTTGGTTAAGATATGATAAGGATGAATATCAATATAGAAAATTAGTTATCTCTGTCACAAGAAAAAATAGAAATTCCTCTATTCCCTTTGTTGTTGTTTTTAACTAATATAGAAGTTTAATTGTCCTCATCTCTTATATTGTTCAATTTTAGTCAGAATATGATTGTCACAGAAACCATCTCTAAATATTAGATAAGATGATGAAAAGATACTCTTATGACCTTTAAGAGTTTATAAAAAAAAAAAAAAAGAGGTTGTAAGTGACTCAAGTGCCCATTTCGACGGATTTATGCAAAACTAACATTTTCTTCCTAGAACCAACACTGAAATCATTAATGAAGAATCTTCACATATTTCAAAATTAAGGGATACATTGGTGAAGTTCTTCTTTTATAAAAAGGACCTTGTAAAATGAAAAATCACTAGTGATTTGATAGTAATTCTGTAGGCTATGGAAAACAAGAAAGAAATAAACAATCTGCTCTTCTATTTTTAGGAAAAATTGAAGCTGTCTGTGGCTGATAACATTAATCCTACTTAAACATCTTTAATACTCACAACTTTTCTCAAGAGAAAGACAATGCATAATAAAGCTAAACTGAGGATTGGTGACAAGCGCTCCAAAATGAAGAACAGAAAACATAAAATTAAGCCAAGGCAGCCCAGAAGACAAAAATTATATATAACCTGTTTTTATAACTGAAAAAATCAGTTAACTAAAATCAAAGTATTCTTCAATTTATTTAAATTAAGTATAAGACTTACGAACAATTATGATACATTTCAATAACAACTAACATTTTATTTATATTAAATTCATAAATATTGTTTAAAACTTAGAAATGAATTACAGGCTTCCTATTCTTTATTTCAAAAAATCATCCATCCTATTTTGTCTAGAATTTCCTTTCATTAAAACATAAAATTACATAAAATAGGTTTATAACATATGGGAAAACTAATTGGAAAATAATATAATTATAAGATAATGCTCCTAGTGTCTTCTCTTCTGCATAACTACATGAGTATTATTCTAAGTATATAATGGTTGTATACTTCACTAATTTAAAAAGGAAAACTAATGTTCAGCATCTTGCCATTGAAAGACTATATGTGTATTTAAGCCAATCTAAATAGATTTCAGTGTAAGAAAATATATCAGTCCTTTTGCTGTTATGTCAGATTACTGGAAGTTGATTCTTGAGACAAAGCTAATTTTCTGTGTTTTAATATGTATATCAGCATTAACACTTAAAAAGGGAGGATAAGACTTACAAAAACAATTTATTCAACCTCAGAAAGAGAACAATGTTCAAACTTACCACTTCTATAAACACATAATGCTGTGTAATAGAATAAATCTTAGCCAGAGCAAGATATAGACAAGATAAAGCAACAAAAGACACTCAAAACAGAAAGGAGGAAGGAAAAGTGTATCTGTCTGAAAATAAAATGATATCCTATACTGCAAACCTTAAAGAGTCTATCAAACACTTAGAAATAATTGATAGATTGAGTAAACTTCAGATTTAAAACCAACATATAAAACTGTACTGTAGCTAGAGTTGGTGGCACCGGACTGGTGCTTGTGACTAGTGAGGCCAAGGAAGAAGGACTGTTTTTGTTTTGTTTTTTGTATTTTTAGGGAAGGATCTACAGGGTGTTCAGTGTCTTACTACTAGATCAGACTCTAGTGATCAGCCTGTTTACAGCCTTACAAGAGCTGGGATTACAGGCTCGCGCCACCATGCCATCTCAATTGCCATCTCAGTGGGCCCTGGAGCCGGGCCAGCACGCCAGGCCTGGGGATCGAACCCCTGACCCCTGCACCTGCTTGCAGGCATTTTATTCCACTGAGCTATTTGGCCGGCCCAAAGAAAGATTGTAAGTTTATAACCAGGCACAGAACAATTTAGCTACAGTCTCAGTTACTCTTCACTTATTGCTGGGACAAAATACCTAACACCCATAATCAAAGAATGAGAGGCTTACTTAGCTCACAGTTTGTGGAAGTTTCAGTGCATACTTGGTTGGCTCCAATGCAGACTGGCATATGGCAGAGGGCAACAAGTCATGGCAGCAGAAAACAACAAAGAGCAAAGGGAAGGGCTGCTGCTTCTAGCTAGCCTCTCTCTTCCAGTTACATTGAAGTGCAGATGAGATTCTGGGAGCACAACTAGACACAAATCATAACAACTACTTAATAAGATCTTGTCTCAAATTAATAAATAAATGAATGAGGAGCTGTGCCTCAGCGTGAATTCTCTGAGCTCAAGTCCACTACCACCACCACCAATAGCAAATTAACAAAATCTCAGATTAAAGTATTTGCTTAGGCAGATGCAGGGATTGAGGTTTGATCAGCATTGTGCTGTGCAGGCCTTACCCCCAGAGCACAATGAGACAGTGATTGAGACTGAGCATGGTGGCGCATGCCTGTAAACCCAGCACTTGGTAGGCTGAATACAGGAGAATCACTACAAGTCCGATCTGTGTAGTGAAACCCTGTAGACCCTGTGGTAAACACATTAAAAAAAATCTGTGGTGTTTTCATACACTATGACAAATTATATACAAAATAAACTAGATATGCTTTTTCATTTACAATGCCTTAAAATATATATGAATGCATTTAACCTGACAAACTAAAGATCTTTATACTTATTAGACAATAAAATGTTGAAATAACTGTACAATTTAATTAAAAAATTTTGGTGTGGGGGGCCAGAGAAATGGCTCAGTGGAATAAGTGCTTCCCTGGAAAGTGCAAGGCCCTGAGTTAAATTCCCATTTCCACCAAAAAAATAAAAATAAAAATAAATTTAAAAAATAAAAATTTTGGTGTGTCTAGTCAGCTATGTTTTATTTGTTTACATTTGTAGGTCTAAATTTTGCTGTGTAAAACTGGTGATATTTTATTTCATTAAAAGTTAATTTGAGGAGTTGGGGAGATGGCTCAATGGAATAAGTGCTTCCCTGGCAAGCGCAAAGGCCTGAGTTCAATCCCAAGTTCCACAAAAAAAAAAAAAAAAAAAAAAAAGAAAAGTTAATTTGAATAATTCAGTGACATATTATTTATCTTAACTTATATTTATTTTATCTTATTTTATTTTATTTTTTATTTTAGGGCGGGGTCTACAGGGTGTTCAGGGTCTCACTACTACATTGGATTCATAGTGATCCACCTGTTCACAGCCTCCCAAGAGCTGGGATTAGAGGCATGCACCACCAGACACAGTCTCAATTGCCATCTTAGTACGCCATGGGGGTGGGGCTGGCACTGCAGACCCAGGGATGGAACCCCCCTCCCTGCACCTGCTTACAGGTGCTTTAATCCTCTGAGTTCTTTGGCAAGCCCTCTTTTTCCTTTTAGATTTCTCTTCACCGTACTGGTCTCCAATCTTCAATCTAGCACATCTGATATGCTTCAGCTTCAGAACTTTCATCTTGACTCT
>NW_004524807.1:2565628-2567578 GCF_000260255.1 Octodon degus
TATTTTATCTTATTTACTTATTTATTTATTTTTTGTTGGAACCAGGGATTGAACTCAGGCCCTTGCATTTGCTAGGGAAGCACTTATTCCACTGAGCCAATTTTGTGGCCCTAATATTTATTTAAGAAGTAATTTTGAATATCCCTGAAATAGAAATATTTTCTTGCTGTGATTTAAAGAAGTAAAATACTTTGGAAATATAACAATATTAAAAGTATATGGAATTAATTATATTATTAAATCTTAGTTGATACTTTATTTGAGCCAAGAAGTAAATCTATCGTAATAGCCCTAAAATGCCAAATGTAGTGCTCCCTTTAGATTATTACTTCCATAAAGTCTAGGCACTGTTCCTATTGAGAAGGGACATATATTAGATTTATGTAGCCTTCCATCAATATCAGGGTGGCATGCCAGGTGTTCACAGTTTATCACTGCCAGAAGTTCCAAAGATATATGTGAACTCACGTGTGGTAAAGAACCATCCAAGCAAGTTTGAATTTAAAATCCTAGTTTATTCTTAAGTGTGTAAATTATGCATGTGCATGGTTCTCCATTGTGTCAAACAATATATTTGGTCATAAAAATATTTTAAACATAAACAGTATATTGGTGTCATGTTGTTGATTTAATATGACTTCTATATATTTGCTACAGTTTAATATCTATAGAAAAGGAACATTTTAAGTACACAATGAAACATGACATTATGCAATATTTTTCATCAAAATGTTAATTGTATCATCTCCAAAGGATCTTACATATTGGGTTTGTTGTTTTTCTAAATTCCTACTTAACACATCACCTAGCTATTCATGCATGGGTGTGTATGTGTTCGATATAAAGCTATAAATATATCTTCAGCAGCAAAGTAAATCTTATGAGTAATACTACCATTCAAGAGAAAATATGATTCAGAAATCAAGACCAAAGCTAAAAGATAACTTTTAAAACCATTAATTAACAATTTAAGAATAAGCAACAATAGCCATTCCCTAGAAAAACACATTCAGGGAGTTTACATGGGTCGAAGCTGTAACCAGAGGTATCTGTATTTCAGTTTGGGTTGGAGTTGGTTCTCTATACATAAAAAATATAACAGTTATCCTTCATTGATTTCTCATTGACTAGACAATCAGTTCTGAAACTGAAATGTATTGCCACTTACTCTTCCCAGATATTTTCTCTGTGCATTACACATCAGCTGTGCTTTAATAATGCTACCTTCATGGGAGCCGCTGAACAGGTATGCACTGACATGAGGGCCAGAAGTCTCCACTTCTAAGTAGGTAAGATGTGGGAGTCAGAACGAAGTCTTTAGTCATGCATTTATTTTAGTTCTATACCTCTAAACAAAATTTTTTTTTTTGAACCGAGGATTGAACTCAGGCCTTAGCACTTGCCTGGGAAGTGCTTATTCCACTGAGCCATCTCCCTGGCCCATGAGCCATCTCCCCGGCCCACCTCTAAACAAATTCTGGCTGAAACGTAAAACTATAAGGCAAAGTCACAGTTCTTTTTACATTTATTTATTTATTCATTCAGTTTTTACTACAGAGTCTCACTACACACATCAAACTCATAGTGATTCTCCTGTTTACAGCCCTCCAAGTGCTGGGATTATAGGAATGCACTACCATGCCCAGTCTCAATCTCCAATTTAGAGCATCCCGGGGGTGGGGCCAAAATGTTTAGGGTGCTACAAATTGAACCCGGGTCCCTTTATCTGCCTAAGCAGGTACTTTAATCTCATTTTACTTTAAAGTTATATGGTGTAACAAGGGTAGAAACACATTTTCCTTAGGTGATACATCCTGAAAGCTCTACCCTCAACATTTTTCAGATAATGTGTATTTTCTGTATTGCTTCATTGTCTTTCTTTCTCTTTCTTTCTTCTTTCTTTCTTTCTTTCTTTCTTTCTTTCTTTCTTTCTTTCTTTCTTTCTTTCTT
>NW_004524807.1:2567678-2569580 GCF_000260255.1 Octodon degus
GGCTTGAGTTGTAGGGATCGAACCACAGCAACCTGAGCCTGACTGCTTTGTTGAAGCAGCCACTTAAAGAACTGAGCTAAGGGGCAGGCCCCCTGTATTTGTATCTTTCATACTGCATATTTAATTTTTTTCCTAGAAGGTCTTATTAAGAATTCCTACTACCGACAGGAATCTACGCTGTGGATATCTTGAGAAAATGCATATTAAGCCTTTCGGGAGAGCTGCAGGACCCAGGAAGCACTTCTGATGGACAGAAATTAATCACTCAAACATTGACTTTGTCAACATAGAAATAATTTTTGAATTCACTTGAGAGAATTTAAACAGTTAAACATCTTTCCATGGCTTGAACACTCTTGGAGGCCAGTGTTAATGCATGCAAGCAACTGAAGTTTTATTTATTTTGCATTATGTTTTAAACTATTTAGATTTATTTATAATTTATTAAAGAGAGAGCCTCAGTAGGCAGGCCAGGCTGACCTCCACCCCACTGCTTCCTTCTTCCTCAGCATCTAAAGTGTAGGGATCACGGGTATGAGCTATTGTACCTTTCTCTTAAAAATTGGAGCATGAGGTAAGACCAAACTCTCAAAAATGAAATCCTCAGCCAGGTGTAGTGGCACACACCTGCATTCCCAGGACTTGAAAGCACAGATAGAAAGATCACCATAAGATTAAGGACAGTCTTGGCTACATAATCTGTTCAAAGCCAGCCTGAACTGCACAGTGAAACAGGTTAGTAGAACAGTATCACAAAGCAAAACAGAACAGAACAAAGCAAAAACCCTCAAGATAGTCTGTACCCAAGTGTATTCTTAACAGCAGGCAGCTTAAATGCATGGGTTTCCATCTGCCCAACTTGTTTGTGTCTCATGACCGAGCTACACTGTCTTTTGAGCTTGTATCCCTGAGTGAAAAATATAGAAATAAAAAACATGCTTGTTTTGGATATTTCTTTGTGAAGTGCTATAGTCCTTTACAGAAAGAGGAAAATAGTTTTCCAGAAAAAGAAATGACTGAAATTAGCCTTAACCAAGCAAATTGGTAAAGGATGGACCTAACATATTTACTTGTGGCTATCATCAAAATATCAGGCAATAACAAGTGCTGGAGGAACTACAAGGACAAAGACACCTTTCCTCACTGCTGGTGGGAGTGCGAACTGGTGCCACCAGTGTGAAAATCAGTGTAGAGATTCCTTAGAAAGCTGGGCTTAGAAGCCCATTCCAACCACTTATTCCCCTTCTGGGTATCTTCCGAGAAGAATTCAACTTCATACCATAACAAATATGTTTACGCATAGTTCTAGTAGCACAATTTTTAGTAGCTAAATTTTGGAAATAACTTAGACATCCATCCATAGAGGAATGTATAAAAAGATATATTTTATCTTTTAATATAATAGGGAACTACTCGGACACAAAAAGGGCAAACTGGACACTTTTATAGGTAAATGGATACAACCTGAGTCCATAATCATAAGTGAAATAAATCAGACCCATATGTATAAACATATTGTCTAACCAGTGTGAGAACTGAATGGGAAAATAGGATTCTAAACCTATAGTAGATATTGTGAATGATCAAAAACTGCAAAAGAAAAGACAGACTGTGTGGTCAGGGAGATAGCCTGGCAATCTAAGGGTCCACTTGGCAAGCGCAAGAACCTGGTTTAAATCCCTGTACCACATGCTGTCCTGACTTCTCTGCCATGCTGGCCATTGAAATAGGACCCAGTGGCACATGCTTGTAATCCCAGCACTGGGGAGCCTGAGACAGGAGGATCACTACAGACCCAAACTGCATAGATAGACCCTGTACCAAATAAATAAATAAATAAATAAATCCAAACAAATAAATTTTAAAAAGAGAGAAAAGACAGACTCTGATGGGGAAAGGAGA
>NW_004524807.1:2569680-2576831 GCF_000260255.1 Octodon degus
CTGCTCAGAAAGAAAGAACAACAGGGATGTCAGAAAGAAGAAAAGAAAGAAAAAAGGTGAAATACACACACACACATAGATAAGATAGCTAAGATAGTTTTATAGCAAGCTTTTCTTGAAAAGAATGTGCTAATATTTTTTATCCAAGATGCCAAGCCTATGTCTTGTGCTCAACTACAATGATAGCAATATGAAATGGATCAACTATTGTAACTGTCCTACTAACCTGTTTCAAAACTAGATTTCACTGTTTGCTGATCTTTTTTTTGTCTTTAACATAAAATGTCATATTTATTTGCAAATTCTTTATCCTTAAACAATGATCCCTATAACAAGTTGCATTTAAATATGGAGGTTGCAGAGTTTCTTTGTAAACCCTAAGTAGTTTGGTTACAGAAAATGGAAATAGATGGAAAATAAAATATAAAGCCTGTCACTACACTTAAATTACACCTGTACATCAGAGAGCTTAATATTATTGAACTAAGTTCATGATAAGAACAGAAACAAACTTAGAGTTGTCTAACTTTTATAATTTGTACACTATGATGGTTATTGATTCCAATATAGCAATTATTTTCAGGTACCAATCTTTACTAAGATAGAAGGAAAAAAGAAATTTACATGAGGTAAAAAATTTAAAATTCATAATCCAATATGTCTTATTCCAGTGGTGTGAAAGACTGTGAACCTGCGTGGTTTATTTGATTTTGAGATTGCTTATACTTCAAATAATGCAGGACATATTTTTTTTTCTCCTAAACTCTATTTTCCCACAACAAAACAGGTGCTTGTTGTTTGATTTCAGTACATCTTTCTAACAAAATTATCTTACAAGTATCACTGGACCTCTCTCTCTCTCTCTCTCTCTCTCTCTCTCTCTCTCTCTCTCTCTCTCTCTCTCTCTTTCTCGTAGTACAGGCTCCATAGGGTCTCACTACATAGATCAAACTTGTACTGATTCTCCTCTTATCAGCCTCCCAAGCTCTGAGATAACAGACACATGCAACCACACCCAGTCTTAATCTCCATCTCAGCACACCCTGGAGATGGGGGACTGGCCCTGCAGGATGGGGATCAAACCCCAGCCTTTGAGGTCTGCATAAGCAGGCACTTTAGCCAGCTGAGCTATCTGGCCACCCTATTTATTTTTTTCTTTTTGATTGACTAGTAAAGGTAGAGTTATCAGAACCAAACATGCAGGTGTGTTCTCTTTGTTTGTTTTCTAATGTAGTTGGTACAGGGTCCCACTAGGCAGCTCAGACTTGTAGTGATCCTCCTATTTTCTGCCTCCCCAGTGCTGAGAGTATGGGTTTATGCCAACAGGCCCGGTCTCCGTGGCCAGCTCAGGGTGCCCGAGAGCAAGTGGGTGGGGCATGTGGTGCCAGGGATGGAGTACTGGTCACTGCACTTGCCTAAGCAGGCATTTAGTCCCCTGAGCTATCTCACCAGCCCTCAAAAATACAGGTTATACCATTAAACAGTTAATGTGAAAACATTCTCTCTAGTTTTATAATGTATTTACTCCTAATTGCCTAACTCTACTTTGAAATGCATTATGTTTTCTTATGTATCATGCTGTCCTGGTAAGCTTCAAACTTTACTTAATATCTAATTAATATATGTAAAGTATAAAGAGTTTGGTGACTTATCAAGATACAGGCCATCAGTGCAAGAAACACTAAAGTCTTCCTATTTATGATACTTCTAATTAAGAGCCTGAAGTGATTCAGATTTTGGTTATGCAACAAATTTTCAAACTTATTTGTACCTTGTATTTCTTCAGTAAACTTACATATTTACAAAAATCCCTAATTTGTATTTAACATTATAGATTTTTTTGTTCCTTATCTTAAATACACACTGAACAGAAGATTTTCTCAGGTTCTTGATTGTTCAACATAGTGAAATGAAATTTAAATTTTTACATATGTGTCATAATTTGAAGTTCTTTCTTATCTACCAAAATATATTGCTGGGTGAAATTGATGAATTTTATATTTCAAAAATATGCATTTAGCATAAAGAATAAAGGCATTCAGTAGAAAATGAATATTTGATTGAAACAAAATGCTAGATCACTTCTACAATGATTCCTATCAACAGTTCAAGTTTAGAATAAAAATACATCTGAATAGTGTTCTTCCAGAGTTGAATTATCCTTTTTCCTGTTCACTTTCTGAAGTTATAGCATCAAACAACTTGTACATTAAGCCACAAAAAATAGTCCATTTGCATACTGAAATGGGATGCATAGAATATATGGTTTCTAAAAATATATTAAACATATTCTTGGGGGAAGAAAGAAGACAGAAACACACAATCTGGGTTTTGTTAGTTGAAACAAGGAGAAATACACTGAGCATATTACTCTACCAATATTACATTTTTGAGTTTTTATTTCCTCCATTATTCTATGGTCCCAGATAGGTATCTAAACATGAGGAAGGCAGACTGTTTTCACAGCTGCTTTTACCAAGTTACACCTAGGCACTGCAGACCACACAGAGGGAATGCAATTGTTCTATTATTGAAGTTTTACCAAGAGCTGCTTTACTGGAAGTTATTTCATTGCACTGCTGGATTTGTACACATACTCCGTTGTTGAGAACGTATATCTGAAAGAAGATTTATTTTGGAGAACAGTGTTTGGGAATAACATCAAAGAGGGAATGTTACATCATAAAATAGTTAAAATTCCATGACGCCAAAACCAGAAAGGTGATTGATTGTACATATTTTACCCAAGAATATGTCCATGACCTCTCAAACACATGTTGGAGGATAAGAAATTGTAAAGGCACGTAAAGTTGGTACTGTCAAAGTAGAAAATTATACCGCCCTTGCCAGAGCAGCTCCTCATAACATTCAAGTCAATCTCACCATTTCTTTATGCATTATTCAGCTTAGGCAATCCCATGCACATGCAGGTCTCATTGCCAAGATTTGTCGTCTGTTGACAGAAAAGAAGAAAACAAAAATACCTCACAAATACTGAACCCAAGACTCTCTCATACATTATTTCATACCTTGAGTATTTCAAGTCAATATACACTCTGTGATCAAATGAGTCTTCAAATCATAAATAACCTTAGAATCAATGCCCTCCCACCTTCAAGAAAAGGAAAATCTCTCAGACACTTTAAGGTGTATTTTGGCATGTTATATTCATTTTTTAAATGCTTTATTTAATTAGGCAAGTAAAGATGAGGATATCGTATGTCAACATGTACTTTGATGCCTTAAAGTCTATCTTTAAAATGGCTTTACAAAAGAAAAGGTAAATTGATCGGTAGCTCTGAAATACTGAAACATAAAAATTAACGATTTTATTTCTATTGCACTACTTTATTAAGTATTCAGACTGTTTGACAGATTTAGTTAATCCCATGCAGAAGTGAGGCCAAGCCACTAAAAAGAAAAATATCATTTCAGCTATGAATACCAGATTGTTTCCAACAATCCTTAAGGAGTCTTTGGGCTGGAAACGTGTAGCCTGATTCTCAGTCTCTTTTTAATCAAGGAGCACATTAAACCTCCTCGATTCCAGTCAACAACAATAATTTAAGGTTTCTTCCAGAGTCCACTTCCTCTAAGATAGCTCTATAGACTTGTGCAAAGTTATCCCATCCCACATGAAGTTGTTTTCACCTATGTAATTTCAAAATGCCTGATGTTTATTTTTAATAAAAATCATGATGAAATTGTTAATCCATATGCGTTTAAGTGCTTTTAATAAATTCATGTTTAATTTGCAGTCTAAACTATGGAATGTATTAAATAAAAATAAGAAGTTAAAGATGAGCAAACTCATTCAGAGGGCTTAAAGGCTTCTTTTCCTAAGTCTTCCAAGCAGTTGAAATGGCAGTGAGAATTTGAACCCAAGCAAACTAACCTTGAGCCTCACCTCATAAACACAGTTTTAATACTACTTCTCTGCATAGTGTCCACTTTTCCTTTTAAAATGCTGAAACCTAAGATAATAGTATCTGTGATTTATGGAGTAAATCTGTTTGAGCCATCTAATATTTACCCTGGACATCAAAAGGATTCTAAATGTGCAGAGTTTTTTAAAAAATGAAATGTTCTGGTTTTTGTCTCAAAATAAATATAAAAGATTAGGCTGCCCAGAGGAGTAATATGCTGTTTCTATCTATTTCTAAAAGATCTCTGTGAAAACTATCTACTATTTTAAACAGAAAAAAGTAAACCTGAAATAAAGAAAAATAATAAAGATAAGATCATTATCGTAAAAACAATTTATATGAGTGCTATTAAAATATTTTGGCCCAAAAACCTACATGGTAATAACTATTAGAAGGATACATAGAGCAAGCATATCATGTTATAGTTTTTTACCTGTAAGTTCAGCCTTACGGTTCCAAAATATGGCAACTCACAGAGGTAAGGAAAAAAAAAAGAATGTAAGTGTAATTTTTGACAGTCTTAGAGTTTATAGTTATGTGCTTTATTTCTTTAACTCTAAGTTATTTTAAAATAAAATTGCTTGTTTTAAATAAAACCCATATATTTTTAGAAAATGTATGAAGTACTAAATATAAATTAGGAAAGTTTTATTGTACATTGGCAGCCATAAACACAATCTACTTCAATTTCTATTTTGAAGACTTTTAAAAATCCTACTTTATGAACCCAAAATACTTACAGCCTTCTTCCACTAATATTGAATTGTAACTTTATCTGTGGCACCTCCTTTCATGCACAAGAATAAAAAAAAAACACTTTTATCTTTTTCTAATGTGGATAGAATCAGTTCAACAAAACTCAACTTCATACAAGGACTTTTAGCTCCAGAGATGAAAACAAGAATATTTGTCGATATGTATGAAAACATGTGTACATTTGGGTATTTTTACTTTCAATTTGTATGTATTAGTGTCATGTAGACATAGCTGAGCTGCTGAGACATAATAATTTTTTGAATTTTAAATATTTGACGTGTTTAGCTAATATTTCAATTCTTAAGGAGAATTTTTTCATTGACTTTTCTTCCTTTAGCTAAATTCAAAGGAAATACATATTCCCATAAAACCAAAGCAAATTTTCATTGCAAAATTAGTCCTATACATTTTCAACTTGTTGAGATTTCCTTGAAATTGTCTGCAAGTAAAATTTTCCATCAAGTCCTTCTTTTTCAATGAGCTCTTAATTGAGATAAAATTTATCTTTACAGAAAAAAGATAACAAAAGTTTATATTATGATGAATTTTGATGTTGTATACACCTAAGTAGCTATTTAAGATAGAATTTGGATCACACCAGAAAGTCTTGTTTCTCCCTTGTCACACACACTCTGACTTCTTTTATCATGTATTTCCAGTACAATATAGTTTTGATCATATAATTATTTTTTAGAATTAAAAAAAAACATTTTACTTTTAAATTTTTTGGCACAGAGTCTCCCTACACAGCTCAGACTCATAGTGATCTTCCTGTCCCAGCCTCTGTGGCACTAGGATTACAGGTGTGCACCACCAGGCTGAGTCTCGGTGGCCAGCACAGTGTGCCTGGGGTTCCTGGACCTGCATGGCATGCAGTACCAGGGATCTAACCTGACCCTTATAATTATTTTTAAATGCTCTCATGTAGTATGAAATGGGAAGAAAGTATTGTTTTCCATTAATTTATCCAGGTTTTCAAAAACATATTTGGAAACATCTTTTTCCCACTGAATTGACTTGGTGTAGAAGTCAAAATTTGATTACATAAGTTCACATTTATAAACTTTTAGTGTTTACTAGAAGAAAAGAATCAATATAAGTGGATATTACACAAGAGATTTATTCAATAGCCTTTACATGATCAGAAGGGGAAGAGTACTACTAGCCTTCAGGGAAACCAGAGGCCAAAGATTGCAAGAGACCACGTGCGCACCGGATGCTGGATGATCAGGCACTGCTCAGAAGAAGCCAGAAAACTCCCCCACAGAACCACCAGTGTGAGTCTGTGCTGGAAAGAGGGAGAGTCTGGGCTGAAAGGCTGGACCCGCCCTGGACCTGGGGCTGAATCCCAAGGCAATGAAGACTTTGGCTCTTCTGAAGAGCAGAGGGAAGGACGTCCTTCCTTTGCCCTTTTTTGTTTCCTCCTGGGTACAAATCTGCTGCTTGGCACCATCTACATCTGGAGTTCTTCTTATCTTAGTTTACTTTTACACTTCAGTCACCCAGAAACACATGTAGTGCTTTACAAATCTGGTAGGCAGTTCTGCAATCTAGTTGGAATATCACAATTAGTATCTAAACCAAAGCAAATTCTTTTCACTACCATAGTTTTATGGTGAGTCTTAAAGTCAGTCAATAATACTATTCTTCAAATATTGTTTTTATATTTTATGGTTATCTGGATATTTAGGTATTAAACAATGGTACACATTAGAGTATGCTTGAAATATATTCTGAAACACCTGTTGAAATTTAGATCAGAGCTGCTTTGAATCTACATCAATTTTTTTTTTCATTTGTGTGTTTGGTACAGGGTCTCACTATGCAGATCAGACTTGTAGTGATCCTCCTGTTTTCAGCCACAACAGTACTGGGGTTATAGGCATACACCACCATGCCTGGACTCTGTCTCCAGCTCAGCATGACCCAGGAGCAGGTTTGGCGCAGCATGCATGACTGAAGATTGAGCCCTGGTCTCTGTGCTTGCCAAAGCAGGAGCTTCGACCCCTGAGCTATCTTGCCTGATCTTCTACATCAATTTAAAGAGAATGAATATCATGATGCATAATATCTCAGGTCATTTACCTTCCATTAAGTTAAACTATTTTATCTTATGATTTTTTTTCATTTCAATGCAGAAGTTTTGCACCTATTTCTCACATATTTACAATGGGGTTATAATTTATATTCCTTTCTGCAGCACAGTTCTCTTTTGAACTACATATTCTGATGTTAAATAGCTAAACAGGAGTGGTTCAAGTCACCCAGTGGGAGAATCATGAATGTACTTAGTGGTTCAACCTGTCTGGAAAGTGTTATGTAATATTTAAGCATTTCGTGTTTTTGATACACTGTACAGTGTATCAAAGGTTATATGTACACATCTTGCATTTGTTCTTTTCAACAGCATAGAAATAAAAATGGATTTTTGCTTATTTCTCTCTCTCTCTCTCTCTCTCTCTATATATA
>NW_004524807.1:2576931-2580761 GCF_000260255.1 Octodon degus
AAGCTTGATTTTCCTATATCAAAAGGGTATGATTACTATATATGGGTGGTGCTTACGTTTTTCAATCTTTGTGTCTTTATTTTTTTGGTTGTTATTCACATAAATATAACTTTAATAAAAGGACTTTAATAGACTATCAGGAGAAAATATTTTCATGCTTATGATCATATTTTTGTAGTAGATGTGGCTTATTACAGGAAGAGAATTACATATTATATTCTAATTTTCCAGTATGTTTAGCAAGAACGTGCATTGAATGTTGCCAAATGCTCATCAGCAAGAAGATAGTTTTCCTCATTCATACATTTAAGTTGACTTATATTCCGATGGAAAACAAGCCTTGCATCTGAGTAGTAAACTTAAATTTGTCCTGCTGAAATCCCAACATCTTGTTAATCATATCTGTTTCGTTTCACTTCTTTTCCATTCTTTTTTTTGTTGTTTTTTGTACTGGAATACACACTGAAGACCTTGTGCTTGGTAGGCAGGTCCTGTGCCCCTGAGCTATATCGCCAGCCTAATATCTGATTCTATATTTAAGAGGGATACAGATTGGTTATTGTCATGGTACAATCAAGTTCATAGTTTACCTCTGCTATATAAACATCTATCTCTACATACTTATATGAAGATATGTTTGTGTGTGATTTGGGTTGGTTTGGTTTTTATTCTCAGATTGTCAGTTTTGTTGGATGTATTAGTCTAAATCTAAGGCAGGGAGTAGAGATATTGCTTTTCCTAGCACATAGATGAGTATCTTGTAGGCATACAGAATCTGACAAAAACTGGCCTGTTTCAAATCTGACTCTTGTTTTGCCAGGATTGAGTGCGGAAGACACTGGTGTAGAAACCTAGTGAAAGAAGAGAGTTTATGTGAACTTTAAATTTTATTAATTGTGGACAATAATGGAAGTGTGAATTGAGCATAGCAGCAGCCCACAAGTCCCTTTTATTTTGGATGGCCCTTATTCTTTACTATCAGAAGAGGGTGTCATTCTGCCCTGAAGTTACAACAGGTGCATCACTAATGGCTTGAAAACAAAATGTGTCCTCTAGGGAGAAGTTATAACCTGCTCTGTCTTCCATTCAACAAGAGAGCACTTCAGAATGTGAGATTTCTTCTCAAGGATAGTGACCAGAACTTCAGATCTGTCCCCAAAAATGACAGGTTAAAAAGAAGTGCATGTGTCACAGCAAAATATGATCCACCAGGCCTTTCTAAATATATGGCTAAAATGTGCTTAGTCTTATGGTGCTTACATTCAGGGCAATACAGAATTCTAAATTTTATGGAGTGACCTTCAAAATATTCTTTCCTAAACTCAAACATGAGGGACGGTGATATAAAAACACTTGGAATAATTTGAATTCTGTGACATTTTAGCAACTGATAGGAATAAAAAATGAATCAAATTTGAGCTGCACATAAGATTACATCCTTAAATGGAAAATATTTATAATCATTTCTCATTTGTGCTTTTTAAAATTTGCTTTATAGGAAGCTTGTTGATATACACTATTTTCTCCATTTTTGTAGAAATGTACAAATTCCATGAATTCTGTGTTATGCATAAAGTGTAGTATTTATCATCATCATCATCATCATCATCATCATCATCATCATCATCATCATTAAAAGAGAGCCAGACTGATAAACATTTTAAAAGGCAAAACATATTCAATTTTACCAGAATATTATTGTACAGAAAAAAATTGGTAAGCCGAAATCATTAAAGCAAGGACATTTCCATTATCATTCAAAAATGTGTAATTAAATGGAATACACAATTTTCTGGCCAATGAAGCCATAAATTTACTGAGAAATGGAAATGATTAATCTGATCTCATAATCCTGTATTTTAAATATCATTCAAAACTATTTTTGGCTCTACATACATCTTAATAAAATGAATAATATAAAGGAATTACATAATATTTGCATGGCCTGAAGGCTTGGAAAGTCTCAATCTTTTCACTCATATTTTCAGTAATTTCTTGGTTTGTTTAACTCCTCTCAAAGATATCCTTATTTAGTGTTTTATAAATTGAGTGAGAAGAGTGGTTTTCTCACCGTTTACCACACAAACCACCAGTGTGAAGCTGTTAGCACCAGGCCAGGCCGCATAGCCTCGGAATGAGCCTCCAACCAGATCCCTGTATTACAATTATGCCAGCCCTATCAAAGATAGTCTATCAGCAGACACGGTTTAACAACTTAAGTTTTTAATGAATTCTAAGTCAAATGCAATGCACTGGCAAAATGTGATTGTTTGTGTATGTGAGGGGGAGCCATGTGCCCCTCATTCATATTCTCCTTAAATAAAAGGGTGAAAGGAAAGGTGAAAGCAAACGGTGGGGATGGATTGGTTTAGCGAGTGTGAAGGTGGCCTCTGTGGAGCAGGGGCTCTGCCAGGAGTCTGGAGTCTATGCTTTGACTATAAACCAGCCCTTTTAGTGAGCCTCAGGGGTCAGTTTATAGGTGTTCTATAAACATTTTAAAGCTATGCTGTAGCTGTTCACTTTTTTACAGTCAGCCCATCTTATCCCATTTGGCGATGCTGACCCAGCAGGGAACAAAGTAATAGCCGGTTCTGGAGGTCACAGTGGTTGCTTTCCTCACCCGCTCACCCCTTCACCTACTGTTTACGGACTACTCATTTATTCCCAGAACCAAAAGTACATACTAGTAGGAGGAGCTCTAAAGGACAGTCTGGTGTAAGTTAGACCTGAAGGTTGCCCTACTGCCATTCTGAACAAATGATCCATGCTCTGTGTTTCTTTAAATACAAACAGGGCTATGTTTAAATCTAAAAGAAATGTGATTGAATCTGACACAAGGAAAATCATAGGAAGAGAAAAAACTTGCTAAACCACCTTCCTTTGTCTTCACAGAGGTAAACAAAATTATTTATATGATACTCACATAATTAGAAACTATTTGACCAAAAACATAATGTTAATGATCCCCAGGCCTGCCATGTCAGCCTTGCCCCAGAGTGTGCAGAGATGGCAGTTGAGACCAGGAGAGGTGGCACACACCTATAATCCCAGTTCTTGGGAGTCTGTAAACAGGAGAATTACTATAAGTCTGATCTAGTAGTGAGACTGTGAACACCTGTAGACCCTTACGTAAAATATAGGAGGAAAAAAATATATATAGCTAGCATTTTATGTTTAATCAATTTTTTTCTCGAAAAATGTGTAGGTTTTTCCTAAAATCTCAGATCTCAGAAGAGGGCTGGACATGGGGCTCAGTGTTAGAGCTCTTACCTTACATGCACAAGGCCCTGGGTACAATCCCCAGTGCACACACACACAGCACAGCAATTTTAGTTTCTAGGCTAACTGTATTTCTCTAGCCTATGGGTTGTTCCACACTTTCCAAAGCAAGAGGGTTTTTTTCGTTGTTGTTCCTCCTCTCTTTAGTCCTCTGGACTAGCAGTGATCTATCCATGGTCATGGATTGGCTTGAGCCCTAGTCTCAGGCCCATTCTCTCCAAGTTTAATACTATTTTCATCAAACTCATGGAAGTACAAAGACAAGTGGATTTTTCTTATTTTATGAATTCCAAAATTCAATTGAGTCCGTTTGTTGCAAAACACACTTAGAACTTTTTTTTAGCATTTTGTACCCTAAGGAAGTAAAGTTTGATAGATTAAAATTATCTGAGTTACTTTTATGTATTATGGCCTTTCCTCTTAAGTTCCCAGTACCATCTTTTAAGGAACACTTCTGAGGGCCGGGGAGATGGCTCAGTAGAATAAGCACTTCCCTGGCAAGTGCAAGGGCCTGAGTTCAATTCCCAGTTCTGCCAAAAAAAAAAAAAAAA
>NW_004524807.1:2584188-2587012 GCF_000260255.1 Octodon degus
AGAACTGAGATGTATTGACTTATGGTTGCCCTGTCATTTACCTTTTATCGCTTACTCCTTTTTCTCCAGTGTTTAATTCCTTACCCTATTTAGTTGGTTGTTTCTCATCTCATTCGTGGAGCTCTGATAGTTTTGGTCCCTCTAGAATATCTTTCAGTAGCCTGTGTAATGTTGGCTTTGTCATCACGAAATTCTTTAGCAGTTTTTTGTCATGGATGTATTTCACTTCTCTGTTAAACTTGAAAGAGAGTTTCACAGGGTATAGTAGTCTGGGCTGGAGTTTTTTCCATAGAGGGCCTGAAGTACTCTGCTCCATGCTCTTCTTGCCTGCATGGTTTGTGAAGAGAAGTCGGCCGTAATTCAGATGGGTTTTCCTTTGAATGTGATCTGCTTCTTTTCTCTAGCGGCTTTCAGTAGATTATTCTTGTGCTGAATTTCTGGGATCTTGACTATTATATGTCTCGATGTGTTTTTCATTGGGTTGAGGTTCCTTGGCGTTCTGTATGCTTCAGTTACCTGAATGTCAGATTGTTTCCTCATATTTGGGAAGTTTTCTGCTATTACTTCTGCCCATATTTTTTTAATGTCATTTGTGTTGACTCCTTCTTTCTCATTGATGCCTATTAGTCTCACATTGTTCATCTTTGCATCATCTTGCATGTGATGGATTATTCTTTCCTTCATCCTTGTTATTTTAAAGCGATCCTTTCTTACCTTTTCACCAGCTGCACCAGCATCTTCAAGATCTGAAACTCTGTCTTCACATTCTCTTAAATGATTTTACAAGCTTGTGATTGAGATTTTAATTTCCTCTATATCTCTTTGACTGTGCTTCATGCGATCTATTTCTTTCCTGTATTACTCATTCAAGAAATCCGTCATTTTTCTAATCTCCTCTTTTTTTTTATCAATATCTTCTTTAGAAGCAGTTAGAAATTCTTTTACTGCAGTGTTTTTTTCAGATTGGGTTTCCTCCCTATGTTTCTGTAGTTGCCTCTGTACTTCAGATGCTATGAGTTCTGAGAGTTCTTTTTTTATTTCAGAAAAGAATTGCGCTCTGATTTCCTCTATATCTTTCTGTTGTTGATTATTTACTATCGACGCTATTAATTCATGCATTTGATCCGAGCTGGTGTCCTCCGCACTTGTTCTGGGTGGGCACTGGGTTTCCTCCATATGTTTCTGCATTTGATCTTTATTGCAGATTTTATTAATTCAGGGATTTCTTTTTTTATTTCCAATCTGAGGTCCTCTATACCTTTCTGCAGCTGTTTCTTTATTTCAGTAGTCATTGATTCATTGCTTTCAGCTGTGTGATTTCCAATTTTTTCTGTGTTAGTGTCCTCTGCACTTTTTAAGGGTGGACTTGGGTTCTGAGGTTTCATTTTGTTCCTTCTCATCATTTTGTTAGCACTGTCTTCTGACCTTTGTTGTAGATCTTTGTTGTAGTTATAACCTTCACATGTACTGAAGTTCAGGTACAGCTCTACCAAGTGTGGACTTATCCAGCTCTGCCAGGCTTGGGTATGGCTGCTCTGCTCAGCTCCTTCCCACTGCTGCCTTTGAGGGTGAACCTGTTGTGCTCCTGTGGCAAGATGTTCTGCTCCTGGACTAGCTGGGTAGATCTATCCTCTACACTCTCTGCAGGGATTGCTGCTGCAGGGTTACACCCCAGCCATATATGACAGGTCTGAGCTGTGCCTGGAGGGGGCAAGTTGGAGTAGTGTGGAAAAGCAGCTGTCTCTCACACTCACTGAGTCTGGGCTAAGACTGGGTCTGGGGGTTCCTGGTTTGCGGCTGAAATTCCTACTGGGTGTGAGATGTGGGGGAGGTGCTGCAGAGTGGTGGGGGGCGTTCCAAGTGGGTGGGAGAGGGTCTTGCCCACACCGCGCCTGGGCCTGGACAGGTATTTGGTCCTGCAAGCACAGGGTAGCAGGAAGCTCTCCCACACACTCACTGGACATGGGCTAGAACTGGGTCTCTCTCCCAGGGTTCTGCGTCTCGCAAGGCATGTGTTATGAGGCATTGAACTTGTGTCCTTATGCTTGCAAAGCAGGTGCTTAAACTGCCAAGGTATCTCCCCAGCCAGTTTGTATTATTTATAAATGTAAATGTTCAAGAAAATAGAGGAGCAAATGGGCTTGTGGGATAGCTCAGTTGTTTAAGAACCTGCTGTTGTAAACCCAGACAGGCACAGAGGACCACAGTTTGATCCCCAGATCCACAATCCTACAAGAACTGACATTAAGGGAACGTGATGCAGCCAAAAGAAAAGAAAATCCTTCTCAACTTTAAGGGTTGGTCGAAGATCAGCAGATTAAAGGACCTGCAAACTGGCCCAGGGACCAGGGGTTTGATCCTGGAGCTTGCTGTGCTAGCCCTGCCCACAGGATGTGCTGAGACAGAAATTGAGACTGGGCATGGTGGTGTGCACCTGTAATCTCTGCTCTTCGGAAGTTGTGAACCGGCGGATCACTATGAGTCTCATCTAGTAGTTAGATCCTGAACACTCTGTATATCCTTCCCTTTCCTAAAATACAAAAAAAAAAAAAAAAAAAAGAAGAAGAAGAGCAAAATAAAGATGAACATCGACTTCTCATTTTAACAATATAGTTCTTGCACTATTTAAAATAGGTATCAAAATGATTCTGTAACTGAATTTTAAGTTTTGTATTGAATCAAACTTCCAGAAAGTAATCAGAAGAACTTAACAGCTCACAGTAATTATGTAAAATTAAAATTAGTGTTTCTTATAATGTTAACGGCCACACAAAATCATAACTAGTTAAAGCTCTAATAACAAAGTGTTTGACTTGAGAAATTC
>NW_004524807.1:2587112-2594691 GCF_000260255.1 Octodon degus
ATTCAAGTCTTCAAAGATGACCAGGTCTTAGAAATGACTGCTTTGGAAAGTGTGCTGCTTAGTTCCCAAGCAAGAACACAGTCGTCATGCAAAGTCACACAGATTTATTGAAAAACGCGACATGAGACTTTCATAATATGTGAAGGCATAAGACTGAACCTAGAGGACCCACCCCTTACTTTCCTGTTGTGAATTTGACCTTTGGCATTATAGCAGCCTGCTGTACACCTCAGTATCTTTCTGCGAGGGATACAGGAAGCAGACCATGTATTACCCACTTGTGATGAGAGGCAAGGAGTGTACACTTGTGCAAAAGTGGCAAAGCAGTATTTGTACTCATTTTAAATCTAACTAGTTTTGTATATGTTCACCTGAGCATCTCAAAGGGTACAATAGATCCACACCATATAGGATTTGTTTTTAAAAAGTTTTCTTTTGATTTTTCTGGTAGAAGTTGCCCAAATTAGTTAAATGGCAAATCAAAACCAGATTTACAAGTTTTGGAGGAGGTTAAAAGAAAATCTTCAGAGTACTCATGCGCTGGTGATGAAGATGATCCAGTAGGATAAAATGCATGCTTTCCTAACAGAAGAGGGTGTGAGTGGATGGTGATGATGATGATGATGACGATGATGATGACTTTGACATTGGCCATGTGAGTCAAAGTTCCCATGACAGTGAAAGGCAGCAAGAACTGACAGATACAGAAGTGGGGAATGCAGACCTCCTTGCTTAAGATGATGAAGAAAACAGTAAAGTGTGTACGTATTTGACTAGTTAAAATGTGAAACGACCTTACAATTAAAAGGAACAATCTCATGTTAGAGACAGGTCAGTAAATATAATGAAAATGTTGGCAAGGGTGAAACATACTGAACAAAATGTCAGCACTGTCATTCAATATTGGAAATTATAAATGTAAAATGCTACAAGATACTTTGAAGTACATGTAAGCTGAAATGCAAGTTAAACATTCTGTGTGCACCAACAGATACATTTAAAAATGTATCTGTTATGATGCCTCACTGCCTTAGCTGAAAGCACTCATAGTTCTGCTGTACTTGGCACAAAATTCTCATGAGGACTGTAGGGGTGTAAAAGACTTATGGAAGCCAGGAGCAATGGCACATACCTGTAGTGCCAGCACTTGGGCGGCTGAGGGAGGAGGGTCACCACAACTTCAAGGACAGCTTGCTTGCATAGTGGGTTCAATGACAGACTGGACTACATAGTGAGACCCTGTGGAAGAAAAAGAAAAAAACTAATAAAAAAGATTTATGGGGAAGCAATGAATTAAACTATGCCATAAACTTTTATGCCCTTGTAGATGTGATGACTTACCATGCTCTTAATTGAGACATTTATCCTGGAACTCAGTCACTGGATCCTTATTCATATAGTACTAAACTGAATGATGTTCTTAATGGACTTGTTGCTCCCATCTCCCTAACTAATTAGATTGTGAAATTCCACATTGATTTACCAGCCTCCAGTTGATATCACCTTTGCTTGTAGAACTCAAATGACCAGTGTAAGACTCATACACATGAAGAAAGTAGAAATTCCAAATGACATGTTGCAATTTCAAAACAGAGAATTGTATAGTATAATTTTAGATTTCAGAAATAGATAGCATTGTCCTCATATATAGCAAAGAAAAACCAACTAGTACTGCAATGTCAACATTTCATCATGATGGAAATATTGGTAGGGAAAATTCAACAAAACAGAAGCCTAAGAAGAAAACGTTCAGCAACAAAATTAAACATGGAATAGATGTTGTTGATGAGTTATACATTAACCATGATGTCACTTGAAACAAAGCTTTGGCCAATGGCTGTGTTTTACTCAATGCTGAAGACATGTGACACAGTTTTCTAGTTGATAAAGAACGTAAGAAGTGAAAAATACCATGGAAAAATTTTCTTAGATGATTGGGACTGAAGCTCATAAAATACATTTACAGCAGAGCAAAAACAGAATGTTTCTGCCCAGAGAATCAGGCAAAAAAATTTGTGAAACACACTTATGAGCTAACAGATAAATAGGAGGCAGGTACAGCATCATGAATACCTACTGTAAAAAGAAAACAAACAATGGTGTCAACTCTACCCTACAAGAAAGCACAGGTGAAGTAGCACATGTGGTTTCAGAATAAGTGACATGCATGGAACATGTAGGTGTCACACGTGAATACTTCAATGAGTGTGACAGCAGAAGCAAAGTTTATTTCTGTGGTAGAACTTTGTTGTGCTTTCATTATAACTCAAACAGGTTTTTATTTTTGATGTTACCCTAGGTTTTGTTACCAAGCCAACAGCCGATATGAAAATGTTGATCTCTATTTTGAGCACTGATTATATTCTTGATATTTTATTTTACTGCTATGGTATTTACCTAGTAAGTGCATGCTACACAGTACAGTAGGAACCTTCAGACAAAACAGGAGGTGACAAGACACCACACAGGAAAGCAAAGCTGAGCACATGTGCTGTCAAAGTAACTAAGTTAAGTTTGGAGCATGCAGCCAGCTGTCATGCATGAAGACTGCCTAGGGTGTGATAGTTGAAGCAAAGTTTATTGTGGTGGTTGAGTTCTATTGGTATTATCATTGTAACTGATATAGGAATTTATTTCTAATGTTATCTTTTAAGTTTTGTAAGGAACCACACAATTGATTTGAAAATGTTTGCAATTATTCTAAATGCTCAATACATATTCAGAATTTAATACTTTTATTTTACTTGATATTTCATGTTCTTGTTAACTACACACTGTATGATGTAATAAAACTTCCTGACAAAACAGCAAGACCAGTCATATGTCAAGTATGTCCTACAAAAAGGCCAGGAAAGGAAACACAGGTACTGCCAATGTAAGTGATGTGTGTGCATGGAGCGTGCTATTGTGATGTGTGCAGACTACAGTATGTGTGATAATTTAAGTAAAGACTTTTTGCAGTGTGTTATTAGTATTTTCATTGTGGCTTACATAGCACTTTGTCACTGACATTCTTTTTTTAGAATTTGTGCACCAAAAACCAGGCAATGTTGAAAATTATGATGCTTTTTTTATAACTACTATTTTTTTTTTCCAGGGATTGAACTCAGGCCTTTGCACTTGCCAGGCATCGCTTAATCCGCTGAGCTATTTCTCTGGCCCCATAACTACTCTTTTTAATTCTCTGACATTTACAATCCCCTGGACTAGTAGGACCATACTAGTTATACCTGTTGGCCTACAAAAAGACATGCATGTTATATCCTCTTTGGTTTCTTTATGCTAAAATTAACACTTAATAGCTACTTTGCTAAGATTTAATGGGTGACCTATTAAAATGTTCCCACTCCAAAAAGAAAACATATACACATCAAGCTTACTGAAAATGTGAGATGAATTTCTGTTATAGAGCAGGTTCTTCCACAGGCTTCTCCACCCAGTGAATTAGACTATACTATCCTGTGTTTCCAAAAAATCACAGCTGGTGGAAAAAAGGAACACAGTGAATCACAAGACAAACATTGTCTTATTTCATTGTTTACTTCATAATTTTTGTTTGTGACATTTGGAGCAATCTTAACAATGAAGCTCTGAACCAAATGCAAACCAACATTTTCAAGTAAATACACAGACAATAATATCGAGTTCATCATTAAGTCAGTCACCAAGCAAATGCTGTAGCTTATCTCAGTGACAAACATAAAGCATTTGAAAAACCAAAAAATAATCTCTCCAAGTCTCTGACCCTTTTGTTTCTTTAAATGTTTATTTATATTTTTTGTTCAGTAACACTTAGTAAAATTTCTCTCCTTGATTATTCAGAGGAACTTGTAGTGTATAAATCCTATTGAAACTTATTGGTGCCTCTGTTGCAAGTTTCTCTTGGTGAGATCAACCGAGGAAAGTGGTGCACAGCGCCATGGCACAGTGGGAAGAAGAAAGTCGCATTGCTTGTAGAAGGCAATGCCAAGTAAGACTTAAAGGGAGCCTGCTGATAGTAAAAATTCTCATTTAAATGTATTAATAATTTTATTCTATTCTGAAATAAATTTCATACATACACATATGTGAACACACATGCATGCACGTGTACACACACACACACACACACACACACACACACACCCGGATTAAAATTTGTCTTCTTGTCTAGCTACTGTCTAATTAATTTCTCAAATATGGAACTTTCCTTTCCATAATCCACTCATAAAGTTTTAATTAGCAAAATTTGTAAAATATGAAAATTACACTGCTGAAAATCAACCACAGTTTTAATTTATAGGTCTGTAAAGAATTACTTGGTAGCAATCAAAATGAATTGCACAGCTTATGTCCAAAGCTTTCTCATATGGTTTGAACATAAGTAATTAGTATGGAAATGCCCCCTGATTGCACTACTTGTGGGAATTTGGTAAAAACAGCCAAAATTTAGCTTATCCATGCTATCTACTATGTATCATAAAACAGCTAAACACATAGTTTTTGTTATATGTGTTTTTATTTAATGTAGAATTTATTTGCAAGCGATTTCACTAGGAAACAATTGCTATTGAGATTGCAGAACCATCTGGCATACAGATACACCATTGAAATTAAGGAATTGCTTTGTAAAGGTAGAATCCAGCATATTTGACATAGTTTTCCAATCCACTGGCAGTATAGTGCTATTCTTCATATAATCTTTATTTTTCATTTACTTTCATTGTTGTTATTTATATAGGGTCTTGCTATGCAGTTTGGACTCATACAAATCTTCCTATCTTCAGCCTCCCCAGTGATGGGATTATAGGTGTGAGCCACCCCACCCAGTTTCTGGGCTGGCACAGCTCTCCCAGGGTTCTTTTTTATTTTTTCTCATAATTTTATTGATAAACAAATAGCAATGAGACAGTCTCAAATCAAATCGCTAAGACAGTTTCAACAATTAAAACACTGCATACATTCTTCTTAGTGGTTAATTGCTGTACAAAATACAGACTTGAGATCCTATTTACAAACACCATTAGAACAAATCATTCTATACATTAAAAGAGTGTAACTATATATCTATCCTAACCACTTTGAACACACAAACGCAAAATGGACATTCATCTGTATACCCTTTTTCGTTAAGTTCCGTTATTTGAATATTAGAGGTGTGTACACTCAGCAAAACATTCTAAAAGAGTCCAGTAGCCCATAATAACATTGGGTCTTCTGTTTAACTGGAAATGTCAGAAATTGTTGACCTGAGTCACTCACAGCTCAACATAACAGCATGGCTCTACTTCCTATATTTTGTCTTCATGCATTTCTACTAGATGGTTAAGACCAAGGTAAAGCAGGACCTATGCAACAAGAGCTGTAGCTTTTGAGTCTGAGAAGGTCAGTGAAATCCCCTCAGGATTTATCCTGAGATCCTGTACATCAGATTGTAGAACCTTTGTCAGTGTCAGCCATGTGGATGAGTCACGGCCATTTCTTGGCCAATTTGCTCTCTGTGAAAGCCTGAGAGAGTGTTTTCTCTCCATGTGACTCTCCTTAGGCACAGTCTACATCATCCATCACTTTCCTCTTTGGCCCCATAATCTCCATGATCAGAAAATTTGGAACAACACCGAGTTACATGGTATTACAGTACAAGTTCTCATATGTCCTGAGTCTTAATTGACCTTAGAAGGTCAGGGCCAAAATGTTGGCTTTCCTTGCAGCCTTCTTTTTTCTCTAATTTTGGTCTGCAAACTAAGGTTATTAACCATCCAGAAGACAAGCTTATTGTAATTATCAAACAACTTAGGCTATTAAGCTTAACCTCACTATATGTCTGCATATCAAACATCATAGGTATAATAAGGAACAGGTATTTTTCATCAAGTACTGATATGTTGAACTTTAAGTCCCTACATAATATGATAAAAAACATTTAAAAATTAGATTATATTTTCAAAATAGGATAAAGAATTCTATACTTCTCATGTTTGCACATAAGTCCAAAAATCTCACCATATACAACCTTGAAGCAAAGCAGGCCCACAGTATTCCTTTTCCTGTCTCTTGTTTCATTCACCACCCCCTCCTTCTTGAACATCCACCTACTGGAGAGACATCATAGCACCAACTGGCATGTCATGACAAGCAGCCCACATTCAGAATACCAGAATGACAGGCACTCCAAACATAAAACTACTATTACAAATTACCATCTGCAGTGCAGTAGCTTAGTTCACAGGTATCAGTATATATAGTTAATCAGGGTGAGAATCTTTCCAATTAAATGCTAGATTAAAAAATCTTCTGAATATTCTCAGGATCATTGCCTTGCTCATCTTTTACATATAACTGTATGACTTGACATTGTCATGTTTCCTAGTTCTTCTCCTTTCCCTCTTTTGATTAGTTAGTCCTTGAGATTCTGCTTTCCTCTTACTTGTATTATATCTTTCTATTTGTATTTCTTCTTTGGAGTTCTTATACTAGGGAGACTATATGATACTTAAACGTGTGTCTGGTTTATTTCACTTATGAGTATATGTTCAAGTGGCATCCACTTCAATATAAAGGCTTGCAGTTTATCATTCTTAATAGCTGAATAATATTCCATTGTGTAAAAATACCACATCTTTCTCAACCATTCCTCAGGTGATGGGCATCTTGGTTGTTTCCAAGATTTGGCTATCACAAATTGTGCTGCTATAAACGTAGGCACACATATATCCCTATGATATGATGATTTCAGATCCTCTGGGAAAATTCCCAGTAGAGGAATAGCTGGTTTAAAGGGGATTTGCAGACCAACTTTTCTAAGGAGTCTCCATACCTATTTACATAATGGTTGCACCAGTCTACATTCCCACCAGCAGTGGAGAAGGGTTCCTTTTTCACAACAGCCTCTCCAACATTTGTTGTTGGGTGATTGGTGATTTCTTTATGATAGCCATTCTTTCTGGGGTGAGATGATATCGCAATGTGGTTTTAATTTGCATTTCACGAATGGCTAGCGATGTGGAGAATTTTTTCATATATTCATTCACTTCTTTAATTTCTTCCTCTGAGAAGTGTGTGTTCATCTCGGATGTCCATTTCTGGATTGGGTCTTTAAATTTTGGGGCCCTAGTGTTTTTTAGTTCTTTATAGATTCTAGAGAGCAGACCTTTGTCTGAGTACTTACATGTCATGATTTTTTCCCAATTTGTGGGTTGCCTTTTCACTTTGTTGTTAATTTCTTTGAACGTGAAATAACTTTTCAGTAAGAGCAGGTCCCAGTTGTTAATTCTTTCAACTGTTTCCCATGCTATTTGATTTCTGTCCATAAACTCTTTGACTACCCCTATGTCTTCAAGAGTTCCTCCTACTTTCTCTTCCAGAAGATTTAGTGTCTCTGCTTTAATGTTTAGATCTTCAATCCATTTTGACTTTAGTTTAGTGCATAGTGATAGACCTGGGTCAAGTTTCAGTTTTCGGCATGTAGAGAGCCAGTTCTTCCAGCACCATTTGTAAAAGAGGCTATCTGTCTACCAGTGAGTATGTTTAGCCCCTTTGTCAAAGATAAGGTGGCTGATTGTGTTCATAGGGGATTCAGTGTCTTCTAATCTATTCCTAT
>NW_004524807.1:2600327-2673057 GCF_000260255.1 Octodon degus
TGTTTTATTCATCAGTTAGGCAGCCGAAGAACATATTTATGGATCTTAGGGATACAGAAGAGTGCAAAATATTAAATATAATCTTAAAGTATAGAGATTTTAGCATTAAAGATGATGATAAAATGTCTTTCAGTGTGACACATACATGAGTGTCAAAGATTTTTGTTGATGTTTCCATTTACTGACACCCAGGGAGAGCAGAGGCAGCCGTAGAGTAGAAGAACATGACGCCAAACAGTGTGGGCTGTGTAATAGTGTATTCCTGCTTGCCTTGCCTTAAAATTACAACAACCAACTGCAAGAGCACTCCCCAATGTGCAACCAGAAAAGACTGAGCCTATCCCTCGCCCTAAAGGTGAATGTGCTCATGACATGCACATGTACAAGACTTGGGGGTGTAAATTCATAAATATTATTTCATTTTTTCCTAGAACGAGCCTACACCATGAATAGCCCTTTTAGTGCAAATGAAATATTGAAGACTAGGACACAGCAACCCTCAGTGTCAGCTGCTCAGTGAGTAAGGACTGAGGGGCCCCAGAGCTGTTGCTTTGGTAACATTTAAAGAAATACGAAGTATTATTGACAATATACATTTCATTAAAAATTTCAGAGCATTTATGAATTTGTTATGCTGCTAATACATACTGAGAGGGCATACTAAGAGAGTTTAATTTGAATTTAATATGCTGTAAGCAATCACGTTAACTCAAATATCCCATCACAGAAGTAAAAAACAAGGACAGGTATCATTTTTTTTTTTAATGTGAAGGCTCAGTCACACTTCGTGACACCTGAGCTAAGTCAGTTCAGGGCAGGTCAGAAAGCTTATGGAAAGAGCAGACTATGTCACAAGTGGTAGAAGCTACAAAGGAAAAGGAAGGCAACAGAGGCTAGACAGGTTTGCTGTGATGAAGATAGTGACTCGTTTAGAACATGGTTGTCGTCATGTTTATCACCAGATGCAGAGTTCCCAATGAAAATAAAATTTTGTAAACACTTCTGTGTACAAACCAAATTGTTCACATAAAAAATATCACAAACTGAGGCATGATTGTTACATTGTGTCAACTTCAAAAGTTGAGAAGTTTAACTAAGCCACTGAGCAGGGTGTGAAGGTCCTCACTTTGTAAATATCCTGAGCCTGTGCAATAGGAGGGCAAATGGAAATGGCATGAGTGCCGCACCTGCCCTGGAGTGTGGAGCCTGCTTGTAGGATAAAGGAGGGAAAAGGGTTACTTCTCCTGTTCCCTCATTTTGATCTTGTTGCTGTTGCTGTCTTCCACCACCATGAATAGTTGTCCCTCTACCATGTCACCTTATCTTTTAGAGCTGATTATGGACTGAAACCTCTGCAAATTGTGAGTCAAATACAGTTTTTATTCTTTAATTTTGGGGCATCAGGTACTTTGTCTCAGAAATGGAGAAAAGTAGCTAAGACAATATAGCTATTCTGAAATATATAAAATGTCTCAATGTCATTTCTTTAATATTTTTCTTATCATTACTGATAATCTTTTATTTAATATCAACAAATGGTATAACACAAATATTACAAATTAAACAAAATATAACAAATGAAACTACTAAGAAAGGTATACAATTACAAACATATTTCATGCATTTATGGAGAAATGCATAATTTTTGTACATATTTTGCATAAATTATCTTACAGCATATAGTAATTCAGTGGTTTTATTCACATTCCTAGTCTCCTTTAAGTCAGGTTATTGGGATTATTTTTGGTTTGTTTATTTGTTTTACTTTTCAATGATTGGACTTCCTCATGTATTTTGAAAATTAATGCTGCATTAGATAAGTATTTCTCAAGTATTTTATCCCATTTCATAAATTGCCTCCACTCTGTTTGCCTTGCTATGCAGAAGCTTTCTAGTTTGTTATAATACTACAGTTTCATTTCTGTTTTTGTAGTGTTCTTTCCATGTCATAACTCTTTAAAGTTATCTATAATGAACTTTTTAAAAATTCATGTTTTTTTACACTTAGTCCTCAAAATTCTCGTGATTTTCCATATTAAAAGAAGAGATTTTTGGGCTGGCCAAATAACTCAATGGATTAAAGTGCCTACTGAGGCCAATGCAGGGGCCAGGTATTCGATTCCCAGGCCTGCCATGCTGTCTCCACCCCCAGGGTGCACTGAGACAGCGATTGAGAATGGGCATGTTGTCACAACTGTAATCCCAGCTCTTGGGAGGCTATAAACAGGAGGATCACTACAAGTCTGACCTATGCCATGAAACCCTGTAGACCCTGTAGACTCTGTCCTAAAATACTAAAAAAGAGAGAGATTATTGAAAATAAAGATTAAATAATAATGTAAAATTTTAATGTACTAAAATAAAAATATTCACTCATTGAATATGTAAAACTGCCTAATCTTTGAAAATTTCTTTTTCCTGGGAGAATAGGGTTTGAATACTGAGGAAACACAATTATAATCGAAGTATATAATCTTGAGTTGGCCTGATAGCTCAGCAGACTAAAGCATCTGTTTAGACAGAGCACAAAGGCCAGGGCATGCTGAGAAGGAGATTGAGACTGGGCATGGTAGTGTGGGCCTATAATTCCAGCACTTGGGAAGCTGAAAACAGGAGAATCACTGTGAGTCCAATTTATGTAGTGAGACCCTGTAGACCCAGTAGACCCTGTCCTAAATACAGAAAATTAATTAATTAATCAATTAATTTATAAAAAGAAATATATGATCTTATACCAATTTGTCTTCCTGCAACAGGCAACAGAACAATTAAAGACTGAATAGCTCTTACTCTTTACACTGAAGCAAACTAGGAAATTACAAAGGCACAGGAATTGGAAAGACTTAAATTCATTTAGAACATTCCTAGGAAACTTTGAGAATAAAATTGAAATAAGCTTTAAATTTCTGAATTCTATAATAATGCTTCATTTCCCATTAATTCATATAATTACTTCTAAGCAATAGTATGGAATAATAGCAATCTAATAGTTCATAGCATGCAAAGACTTCAGATTTATGTAAAAGATATATCCCTGAAGTAGAAGAGGAGAAAAGGTCTTTATCTTCATTTTTTTCATATAAGAGCATCCTTTGATATAGGCACAAATCTACACATGGAGGAAAAGAAATAGGGTGGGTGTTTTATTTCTGTACTGGGAAATTACTATGTGAACTATGTGAATAAATTAGTTTCTATGAACTACTTGTAGTAGTCCATAGAACAATACATCATATAAAGTATATATTTATTATATTGACAGAATTTGAAAATCCCTAATATTATTCTGTGCATAGAACATAAAACAGTTATAAAATTAAATCAGAATTTGTATGTGTTTTAATGTTTGCTTATTTTCTTTAAAAATCAGAGGAAATCAGTCACAATGATTCAAAAAATTACACTTCAGGTGAAAGGTAAACATCCCAAGACATCAAATAATTTACATCATCCTTTATTCATTCATACATACTTTCCTATGAGGTCGTACTGTGGAGTGAATAAGGAAAGGGATACAACACAGTATGGGGAGAAACATGAGTACAATGTGTGAACTCAGTGAGAACTGGGTCTGATGGAACAATGACCCAAAGGCGAGTGTTTGGAAGTAAACTGTTACATAAACAAAAAGACACACTGATTATAAACATCTTATTTGAGAAGACTATTTCTGAAGACAAAAAAGGGCAATAACCTATGTGTTTATTTTATTTTAATTGGATAAATGTGGGTAATTAATGGAGAAATTTGAGAGTTACAAGTAAGTACAGAGCATTGTAGTTGAAGAGAAACTGAATACGGTGAGAGAAGGAAGAGTCTCAGCATAAGCGTCTGTGGGACAAGGAGGGGAAAGAAGGAAATGTGTCTTGTTCAGGCAAATCAACGCTTTTCAAAAGAGAAAAGGAAGCCATCTGTTTATTCTGTCATTTCAGTACTTCTAAGTATAGTATGCACAAAGATCCTGAAAACAAATAGAAGCCTTGCGAAATGCGGATTCTGGTTTAGTAGGTCTGGGATGAGGCCTTGGGTTTTGCATTTTTAACAAATCTCCAGGTGCTGCCCAGGCAGCCTGAAAGTACATCACATTTGGAGTAGCAGAGCCTGTATTTCTGTCTGGCTCTGAAAGATGAAGAGCTCCCAACATCTGGCTGTAATTTACTATTAATTAGAAATGATCATCAAATAGTTGGAGAGAGCAGAGTGCGGGTGGCTCCAGCGTTGACATAATTTTTCAGAGACTGTGTGAGTTTGATTGGGGTTGAACAACGTGGAAACATTACAAGCGGTATATTTAGGTCCTCCCAAAGGGAGAGGTGACCAAATTCTAATAGAATTTCCCTCTGCTGAGAAGCCAGTCTCTTTGAAGTTTTTGTGGGTCCAGAAAAAAAGGCAAGGCTTGGATCACCTAAGATTAGGTTTGTGTGGGGACATAGCATAGAAAACAACATGAAGAGTGTATATTGCCACTGATGTGATGATCCATGTAATATGGTTAAAGAAGGACATGAAGAGCAGTTAGTGCTGATGAATTAAGAACAGTGGAAAGATAGATGTATACAGTGATCACAAAGGTCAAAGAAGGTCAGATAGTCTTTCTTTACATTTTTATTAATTTTATTGAGAAATAAATAGTAATTAGACAGTTTCAAAACAGGATAGTAGCACAGTCACAATAATTAATGCATTGCATATTATTGTCTTCGTAGTAGTTATTCATAGTACAAGATGCAGACATGATATCCTGTCCATGCACTGTTAGTACAAATCTTACTTCCCATTGAATTAAGAGAAAGTAGCTGTATATCTAAGCTAACTATTTTACATACACAGATACAAAATGATCCTTCATTTATACCCCCCTTTTTCATTTAGATTTGTCATAGATGGATATACCATTGCCATTTAAATATTGTAGGCGCATGAATTCAGCAAAATAATCCAATATAGTCCAGTAGTCGTAGTGGGTTATCCGTAGGACTGTGCAGACCTCAGAAGTCATCTCTGAAAATGCAGGCTCCAGACCTTGTTCCCTGTTCTAACTGTGCTTACTACCAACCTCTTTGTTTTGTTTTTTGTTTGTTTGCTTTTGTTTTGTTTTGTTTTTTCCATAATTTTATTGAGAAACAAATAGCAATGAGAGAGTTTCAAATCAAATTGGTAGGACAGTTACAATAATTAACACATTGCATACTCTTTTCCTAGTGGTTAATTGCTGTACAAGATGTGGATATGATATTCTATTTACAAACACTATTAGAACAAATCCCTCTCCTCACTGAATTAAGAGAACATAGCTATATATCTATCCTAACCATTTTGAATACACAGATACAAAATTGTTGTTCATCTGTATCCACTTTTTTTGTTTAGTTCTGTCATTTAAGTAATACAGGTGTGTGAACTCAGCAAAATATTCTCAAATAGTCCAGTAGTCCATAATAATATTGGGTCTTCCATTTGACTGGTAATGTCAGAAGTTGTTGACCTGAGTCCCTTACATTGAAACTTAACAACATGGTTTTACTTCTTATACTTTTTATACTTTTCTGCTGGATTGTTAAGACCAAGATAAAGCAAGACCTATGTAACAGGAATTGTAGCTTTTGGCTCTGATAATGTCAGTCAAATCCCCTCAGGATGTATGCTGACACCCTGTACCTCAGATTGTAGATCCTTTGTCAATGTCAGCCAAGTGGATGAGTCATAGCCATTGCTTGGCCAATTTGCTCTCTGTGAAAGCCCAAGAAAATGGTTTCTCTCCATGTGACTCTCCTAGACACACTCTACATCACTGATCACTTTCCTCTGTGGCCCCATAATTTTCTTGATTAGAAAATTTGGGACACAACTGAGTTACATGATGTTACAGTACAGATTCTCATATGTCCTGAGTCTTAATTGACTTTGGAAGGCCAGGACCAAAATGTTGGCTTTCCTTGCAGCCCTCCTTTTTCTCTAATTTTTGGTCTTCAAACTTAGGTTGTTAACCCTCCAGTAGAGAAGCTTATTGTTATTATCATACAACCTAGGCTGTTAAGCTTAACATCACTATCTGTCTGAATATCAAACATCTTAGGCATAACATGGAGCAGGTATTTTTCATCAAGTATTGCTATGCTAAACTTTAAGTCCCTACAGAATATGATGAAAAAATTTTAAAAAATAGGAATAAAGAATTATATATGTTCACACGTATGTCCAGAAATCTAACCATATACAACATTGTAGCAGGACAATCCCGCAACACTCCTTTCCTTGTGACTAAGCAACTGCACTGAAGATGGCAATTTATAGGTTGCAACTTGTAGGTTCATGCTTGGAGTGCCTTTCATTCTGGTCTTCTGAATACGTGCTGCTTGCCATGACACGCTGGTTGCTGCCATGCTGTCTCTCGGGTAGATGATTGTTTAGAAAGAAAGGTGGTTGTGAATGAAGCCAGGAGACAGATAATCTTTCTGATTTTTAACTTTTAGAGTTTTATTGGTCTAATGTTTTATTCTCAACATATAATTGTACATTACAATATAAGTAAACTGGTGAAATTCTGATTTAATCAGTAGATATTAAATAATATAAAACTAGTAAATTGCCATGTCTATTATGTGCATTACTATGGATTTTGAACCTAAATACCCAGACTTTAGTGTCATTCTGTTTTTTCTTCTTAGAATAGAAGTTGTACCACAAAAGAGAGTTATAAGTTTAGCATTCTGATCAATACCCTAAGGTACTGGCTAAAGAACTCTAAGAGAATACCAGACAAAGAATTAAACGGTAAGAAAGTTTGCTGTCAGAATTGAGTACTGACTAAAGTAAATTAACTGAGCAGGATTCAGAATTCGTAGAAAGGATCAGATTTTGCCACCTAGAGAAAACTTTTATTTAAACTATACTCATCAGGATCCATTGGGATTATATTCAGGTTCACATCAGTATAGCAAACAGCATAGATCTGCTGAAGACTCTCATGAACACCTTTGAACTCCTCTTCTGAGTGGTACTGACCCATGATGATCAGATGAAAGCCAGGCCAAACTGATCAAGAAAAGAAAAAGATGTATCAGAGGAAAAGTAATACTCATCATACATGTTGAAAAGCAAGTCTCCTCAATAATGTGCCACTTGTACTCTTTTAAAGACAAAATTTTTAGGGCTAGGGAGATGGCTATGGAGCTAGGGAGATGGTTCAGTAGAATAAGTGCATCCCTGGCAAGTGCAAGGGCCTGAGTTCAATCTTCAGTTCGGTAAATAAAAAAAAGACAAGATTTTCTTTGTGAAGAGCTAGCTACATAGAATTTACCCATATCTTCTCTTCATTTAAAAACCTGTCCTCTAAAATACCCCACATGCCAAAGAGCAGAAACGGAGAAAATATATATATTGTAGGACATATATATTCAAAATGATGTCAAGATATTAAGTATGTAGGTACTCTGGTAGAATATTTATATTGTTAGTTTAATTATAAGAGGGAATTGCTACTCTTGAAGTTTTGAATCTATACCACATAACTTAAAAGAATTCAACAAATGTACTTGAGTTTAGACAGAATATAGGGCACACTCCGGATCTGGGTCAAATAGGTTTCAGACTTTGTCCAAACATCTGTGCTTATTACTCATACTTAAATAAAAGCTGTTTGTAAAGCCACATAGACTCCTATTTGTCCTGATAGAACTGATTTATTCATACAGATATATGCTGAGTTGTTTTCTTTCATAGTACCCCCTACAAAAATATTGATTTGTGTCCCTGCTACTTTTCCTTCCTTTATTCATGCCATTATCTAATTTCAGAACCTAACCAGATGATGGTATTATATTGGGTTAAGAGCACAGATTGTGGAATTAAACTAGCGATGTTAAATTTTAGCTGTTTCCTATGAAAAGGGTTTACCTTGAGGATTGGTTTAATCTTTGTAGGTCTTGGTGGTAAAAAAAAAAAAAAAAAAAAAAAGGAACAGCAACAGCAGCATTTATTTATTTAATTTCTGATTTAATTGCTGAAAGATACACATTCTATGTACATTTGTTGAAGAATTTTGGAGGACAAAATTAAACAAAAATGAAACTTTAAGACTTTTGCAATAAGTCAGAGATCAGAATTCAATTCTATGAAAATGAAAAGATGGGATGGAGAAAAAATAGAAAGAAGCTAAGGGAGGGCTGAAGAGGGGTTGGTCATTTGAGGAACACATTAGTTTTGAGTTTATTTTTTTTTCTGCAATTAGATTTTTGTTTGCTACTTAGCGCTCTCTAAAGGTAGACTCCTATGCTTCCACAGAGACTGAAAGTCAGGGCCCTATCTTCCTTTGAATACTTTAGGAAGCAGGCTTCCAAACTCCTTGAGGAAAACATTGCTGCACTCTAAGACCAGCAGAAGCCCTTAGAAAATTCATTTCTTAAAATGACTCAGAAACAATTTAAAATTTCAAATTTTAAAGAAAATACATATATTTGTCTTTTTGAGACAGGATTTTGTTATGCAGTTTGGGCTGACCTTAAACTCACATTGGTGACCAGGATGACCTCAAACTCTTAGTGATCCTCCTGCCACAGCCTCCCAAATGCTGGGATTACTAGTGTGTCATCCATACCCAACCAGGAAAATATAATTTATACAGCAGGCTGAGACTTAAAAGTCAGGAAGAATACCACCTAAAATTGAGTCAAGCTGAATATCAAGACCATCTTGGTCATTTTCCATTATTGTTTTACTTATTGTAATGAATGTCAGTTTGAAAGCCTGAACCTTTTGCTCCTGCCCAATCCATGCATAGAAATGAATTTCAAAAATTCCTGGGGATTTTTCAAAACAAAAGTGGTTTCACAGAGCCAAGAGATATCTAAATTCAACGTGAAACCTTAATTTTGCCCAACTTCAGTAACTTGTGACACAAATATGAAATCAAGTAAAGAGTGAAATTCAAAAGACTATGTGTGTCAAGTATGAACATAAATTTTGGGAAAGAGAATTCTAATCTCTAAGCTTAGTTCTATGGTACAAACCCATTTCCTAAATGATTAAACATGGGAGTATTTAATATTTCTGTTCAGCCTACTGTCTTCCACCTTTATTTTTCACAAATGTCTTCTCTTGGAATTGTCAAAGTTCTCTCTTCCAGGTAGTCATTTTCTCCTTCAATAATAAAATGACTACAAAAATGACCATGCGTGAATGGTTTCTATTTCTTCAAATATTGACAGTTTCTGAGGTTTTAAGTTCTTTGGAAGCAATTTGATATATGGTTCCATGCCTCCACTGAATTATCCTCTCTTTTCTGTCCATGATGAATGGAGTAAATTTTGAACAAATCTTCAAAAGATCCAAATGGTGGCATGAAATCAAAATATATTCAAAAAGAAAAGGCATGGGAAGCAGCTAGAAAATACAAGAATTTATAACTGAAAGATAATTTGAGTTATGTCATCATTGAAAAATGCTAGAATATGTCATTTTCTGAGACTAATTAAACATAAAATTCATTAGTCTCAACATCCAAACTTTTTATTCAGTGAAACCATAAAAGTGGATATGAGAACTCTTAAGGCAGATAGACCTTGTGAATCAAGAATAAAGTTCAAGAGAATGGGCATGGTGGTTTGTGTCTGTGATACCAGCACTTGGGAGGCTGAAAACAGCAAGATTACTAGAGGTCTGATCTGTGTAGTGAGACCCTGTAGACCCTCTACTAAATACATTTAAAAAAGAATAAAGTTCAAGAGATCTAGTGCCTGGGAAAATGGCTCAGTAGAATAAGTGCTTGCCTGGCAAGCGCAAGGGTCTGAATTAAATACCCAGTTGAGAGAGAGAGAGAGAGAGAGAGAGAGAGAGAGAGAGAGAGAGAGAGAGATCTAATTCTAATAAAATTTAACCTAATCATTTAGGAAGTTTTCAAGTGTGTATCTTTCTAACTTTCTGCAATTAAACAGAGTGGGAAGGAAAGAAAAGATAAAACAAAAACCATGGGGTTAATGTGTCTCCTTATAGCTTAAGAGAAGAGTCACATCCACTGATGTCATTAAGAGTGGAAGCTAGTGAATGTAAGTGAACTGGGAAGTTAGAAGTGTGTGTCATCTCAAAGGAAAGGCACACATTTTCTATGTATAGTGCAGTGCAGAGAGTTTGCAGGGATGAAAACGTATATCTTAGAGAAAATGGCTTAAGAATATTGACAAAAGTTGAAGTAAATATGAAAATGTCCAAAAGAACTGACAGAGGCAGCGGAAAGTACTTTGTGCTTCTTCAAAATACAACTGGATGTGAATTTATGAGTTTTCTGGGATGTATATTCTTGGGGCAGGAGTTTTATGTTGTTATTTTTTAGTCCCATGTTTGTAGCATTGTGAGTTGGTGTTTTAAAAGAATGAGATGTGGATAATGTGCTAAGGAGTAAGGAATCTGATGTTATTGGATAGAAGTTGAGAAAGGACATGTGACATCAAAGAACATTAACAGTGACCTACAGTTTGATGAAGTCCAGCGAGTGAGCTTTGGAAAGCACAAGGCATAAAAAGAAAACTAAATTATAGGGTTTGTCTGGTGTTGCAAGATTAAGAGGCAACCTCCAAAATAAAGTTCTTCAGTGAATGAGGTAAACTAGAATAAAGTCAATGACAACAAAAACATACATGGCAAGAGAAATTGTGCCGTTAATCTTACCCTGGAGTTACATGGAATTAAAAAAAAGCATAAAAACCCATATCTTTTGGTTGAGATTGTGTCCTCACAAAATGGCACTCATAGATGTTTCTGGGTAAAATTTCTACAGCCAGAGAACTTACAAGCTGAAGAAGGACACCTCAGAATCTGCCATGGTCACCACTGCCTTGCAAGCAATCCAGACCTCACTCCAAAGTTCTAAACCAACATACCAAATTTACCCAATATAGAAAAATAACTGCTCATGAGACAACATAAACAGACATCAGAATTTTCAAACCTTGCCATAAATGATATCATTTACAGACTTTGTTCTACCCACTCATATGAAATGATGATCCTCACGGTTGATCCTCCCATTAACCTCTAATCCTTAGATTGGAGTTATACACGTGAGAACTGACAACATGTTTTTAGACATACGTCACTTTCAGGGAACTAACTGTGCTTGCTTCTAAGCCTACAATGAAGCTTATTTATAGGTACTTTGTTGAAAAGCCTATCCCCAGGGAGCTATCACATAATTGGGAATACAAATATACACACAGATATCAAAGTGAGTTGAGCATTTTAACTAACCATATGGATGCTCTAAATTTTGAAAGAATGTAAACATTTGGTTTTTATGACTGTTCACATCACATTAGTTTGTTGCTCTCTGAGAATCTTTGGATAAGGAAGACACACACTAGCCAGAAAATTGAATAGGACTATCTTTCTTCATGTTGTTCCATAAATCGGGTCGAATTATAGTTCTGCAAAATATTTTTAGGGGGCTTCTATCTCTCCTTTAATATAACTCGACCAGACCAACTATATAAATACCTCATACTCAACTCTTCTGACTTATTGTTTTCTTTATGTCTTCTTTGATCTGGTGCTAATCAAGATTCAAGATATTAGGCAACAGAAAATTATAGCACTATTGTTAACATAGTGCTCTCACCTGGCAAATTACGGGGTGCTTATCCAGTGTTCTTAAAAACAATGAAGGCATTTTTAATAATCTTTTAAAATTACAGCTCTGGCCTTATATAAACTACATTTAGCAGCAATTTCTCTTCATACCACTGGAGTAATTGAACTGCCCTTGCAATGTGATTCTTCTCAACAAGAGCATCAGCATTTATTGCCCAAATATGTTCCAAATTTAGAGCAGAGGGAACCTGGTCAATTTGTATCAGGTCAGAATGTTCCTGCTACTCAAAGCCATCATGGTCAGTGTGGAATAGGAGAGTAGCTGTTTAAATCTTAGTTGCACAATCACCTTTCTCAAGGTTATAGAAGTGACTTTATTTCATCATTATGATATTTTTTTTCATTTGAAAGTGAGAATAAGGGGCTAGGTAGATAGCTCAATGTCTAAGCACCATCCTGTAAAATGCAAAGACACAGATTCAAACTCCAGTATCACATGTCATGCCATCCCCAGAACCCTGGGTCCACCCTGCCAATGGCATGGTGGTGCATGCCTATAATCCCAGCCCTGGGGAGGCTGAAAACAGGAGGATCACTGTGAGTCAGAGCTGCAGAGTGAGACACTGTACCAAATAAATAAATAAGTGAATAAATAATAAATAAATGAATATTGAATAGTGAATATGAGGAGATTCTTCTAATTTTGTGACATTTTGGTCATTTGACTAAAGAAGGGAGAGTAACTCAGACTCTCAAGTAGCTCTTTGGCTGCTAAGGTTACTCACCCTAAGTTTCAGGAGCAATTGGAGATTTGCATCTTAGGAAAGCAAGCCTCTTTGATAAGTCAAGAATCAGATATAGGATTCATGATCAACATATGCATAGGTATTCTCAGTGACCTTATTTAGTAAGTACTAAAAGTCAAACCTTTTAGAGAACAATATCTTGGGTCATACTTTGTTAATGTTTCTCCCTGATACTCAGATTACTCAATATGTTGGGCTTGGCACATGAGTCCTCACGTAGAAAGATTGCCCATTTTCACTGTAGTGTGAAAGTGCCTCATGGCTATGACAAGCAAATGGTACTAGTGCCTACTTATTTAAATCTTCCAATAGTACCTCCATGAAAATCTCATACAGAGGTTGAGAATTAGTTAATCCCTGTGGAGTTATGTTCTGGACATGAATGTTCCCAAGTGACTTTTTCAAGTGTTGTGTCAATGCAATAATGACCTGATGGACTGAGTTAGTCTGACACAGGAAAAAAATATATTATTTTTTCTGTCATCTTAGCCATCAGTAGTTTTCACAGAGGGTTTCAAAGAGCCCAGTGTAACTGAGACATGATGAAGATGTTGCCTAAAAACTGCTATCAAGAGTAAGTGAAGCTCTTGTCCTCTCCATCTAACTCATTGCAACTATAAGATATAGATAGATAGATAGATAGATATATCTTGAAACTTTTGATAATATCTTGGCCTACATATAGTAAATAAGAAACACACTGTTTTCATTTACACATTTCTCGAAAAAGTCATTTATTGCAATATTCATAAAAGTCTTTTGTAATTTTAGTGGGGATACCTTTTCATGCTCATTATTTTATTCCAGATTGGGATATATATATATATATATATATATCAGGGATTGAACTCAGCCCCTTGCACTTGCCAGGGAAGTGCTTATTTTACTGAGCCATCTCCCTGACCTTAATATTTCCTTATAGCTGCTTTATCTATGAAAGATTTATCTTTCTTAATCACTCTTGACTTGAAATTCACTTTGTTATTTGTTTCTCAATAAAATTATAGGAAAAAATATATATACACATATAAGAATTATAAACATCTCAATATCAAGCAATGGAATAAAAATATAATTAAAGACTTTAATAAAAAAGAAATTTACTTTGTTAGAATAGCTACCCCTGCTCTATTTTGTGCTTCTATTGCATGAAACATTGTTTTCCATACTTTAAGTTTAAGAATTTCTTTTTTATTAAATGTGCTCAAATAATAATATGTTAAATAATATTCAATTCTTGTATGCAGAATATTGTTGGACCATGCTCCTTGATCCATTTTGCCAGTCTATGCCCTTTGATTGGTAAATTGAGACCATTAACATTGATAGATATAACATTATATGTATTTACTTTTCTTTGTCATGTTATTTTCTTATCTTTGCCCCTTCTTTTTCCTTTCCTCTGTTTAACTTTTTGCCTTGCATGTTGGAATCCTTCTGTGGGGATTCATGGAGTCATACCTTTTGTTATCTCCTTCTAGCATGTTTTTCAAAATATTTTGCACTGCTGCTTTGGTAGTCCTAAATTTCTTCTGATATTTTTTTGTCGTAGTAGCATCTTATTTCTCCTTCAGTTTTGGTAGTCTTGCAAGGTACACCAATCTGGGTTGAAGGCTGTTTATCTTTACAATTTGAAATACTTCACTCCAGACTGTCCTTGACCTGAGTGTTTTTGCCAAGAATTCAGCTGTGGTATTGCTGGGTTTTGCTTTATAGGTCATTTGTTTCTTTTCCCTAACAGTTTTTTATATTCTATTATTGTGTTGCATTTTTGGAATCTTAACTATGACATGCCTGTCTATGGATATTTTTTTGATCATAGCTAACTAGAGTTCTACCTGCTTCACTTACATGTAAGTCAAATTCTTTTTACCTCTGAGGAAATTTTTCTACCAAAAAAAATCTGTGAACAGGGCTGGGAAGATGGCTCAGTAGGATAAGCACTTGACTGGCAAATGCAAGGATCTGAGTTCAATCCCCGGTCTCCCCCCTACCAAAAAAAAAAGGTAAAAAAAAACTATGAGCAATGGTTTTAGATCATTTGTGATATCCATGCATTATTATTGACTGAAATCTCAAGTTGTTATGCTTTGCCTTATCTAATAGCTGCTGGATTGATTGATTTCTCCTGGTCCCTTGCTATTTTTCAAGAATCTTTCTTTTCATGATCACTAACTGCAAGCCTATATTGTATTCTGAGATTCCCATCTTCACATTGGTTTAATCTGCTGTGGATACTTCCAGTGGAATCTTTACTCTCCTGGAAATGTTCTGGAATCTGCCTTACTGATTCCTTTTATTACTTATGCTGAGAATTTAATCCTTCCATTATTTTCCTAGGCTCTTCTATTTTTTTTTTTTTTGTCTATATCTGCTCTAGAGTCACTAAGCATGGTTTCATTGTAGTCAGTGTCTCTGATTTTATCTCAGAAAGTAGTTTTGATTTGATTTTTTTTTTCTAGAGTCTCATTCATTTAGGCTGTGACCAATTCAGAGAGGCCAGATGGATGACTTTCAGATTCTCCTTCCTCATTTCTCCTTCCATTTGCCTTTGGTGAATTGGATGACCTGGGCTTCATCTTTGTTAAGTGATTTTTTTTCTTCTCTTTGCTTAGTTTAATTTCTGGGATTGTGCTTTCAAATTTCCATTGGTTAATTGTTTTGTTTTTTTAGCATTTATAACTCAAGAAATGACTACATCTCGATATATCTTCCAGATATAACTGGCTTTTGGGTTTTTAGTCTGTTGAAAGATCCTACCTCTTCAGTTTTAGGGGATGAGAAGCGTTGCTTGTCTGACCAAACCTTTGGTTCTTGGGCCCTGTGCACAGTATTTTCGGTGACTCTTAGTCAATTTCAGTATTAAAATATAAGGAAAAATAGCTGTATAGAACAATTATGTCTTTTTTACTATAATAGGAATGTTCACAACCTATTAAATGACAAACAGTGGTAACTATTAATTTACTGCCTTTAACAATGTTAATTAGATTTGTAGTTATACAACAAAATCTAAAACAGACAAGAAAATTGTAAGCAAGGTATAAGCCTTTAGCACGTCAATTTTACCCTGAGGGGTTAAAACTGAAAAGAGTTTTTTTAAAAAAGTAGAGAGGTAAAAAGAGAGGAAGAAATTAGAAATAAGGCTGGAGTACAAAGGGGGATCATACTAAATTTGGAAAACTGGTTCAGAAAACTGCAGGGAAAGAGATAAGGAAGAGATCAAAAGAAAAAAACAGAAAGATATCCTCAGAGGCTAGAAACCATGTTCAAACTTAGATTAAAAAAGATCATTCACCACCCCCTTCTTTTTGAACAGTCATCTACCTGAGAGACAGCACAGCAGCAACTGGCATGTCATGACAAGCAGCCCATATTCTGAAGACGAGAATGACAGGCACTCCAAGCATGAAACTACTATTACAGATTACCATCTTCAGTGCAGTTGCTTAGTTCACAGATAGCAGTATATATAGCTAGTCAGGGTGAGAATCTTTCCAATTAACTGCTAGATTCAAAAATCTTCTGGAGATTCTCAGGATCATTGTCTTGCCCATCTTCTACATATAACTGCATGGCTTGTCACTGTCTTGTTTCCTAGCTCAAAAGGAATGTTGTGGGACTGTCCTGCTTCAAGGTTGTATATGGTTAGATTTTTGGACTTAAGTGTAAACATAAGAATTATATGTCTTTATGCCTATATTTAAAGATATATTCTAATTTTTAAATGTTCTTTCATTATATTCTGTAGGGACTTAAAGTTCAACATATCAATACTTGATGAAAAATACCTGTTCCATGTTATGCCTAAGATGTTTGATATTCACACAGATAATGAGGTTAAGCTTAACAGCCTAGGTTGTATGGTAATAACAATAAGCTTGTCTTCTGGAGAGTTAACAATCTAAGTTTGCAGACCAAAATTAGAGAAAAAGGAGGGCTGCAAGGAAAGTCAACATTTTGGCCCTAGACTTCCAAGGTCATTTAAGACTCAGGGCATATGAGAACTTGTACTGTAACATAATGTAACTCAGTAGTGTCCAAAATTTTCTGATCAAGGAGATTATGGGGTCAAAGAGGAAAGTGATGGATGATGTAGATTGTGCCTAAGGAGAGTCACATGGAGAGAAAACATTCTCTTAGGCTTTCACAGAGAGCACATTGGCCAAGCAATGACCGTGATTCATCCACATGGCTGACACTGACAAAGGTTCTACAATCTGAGGTACAGGATCTCAGGATAAATCCTGAGGGGATTTCACTGACCTTATCAGACCCAAAAGCTACAACTCTTGTTGCATAAGTCCTACTTTACCTTGGTCTTAACCATCCAGCAGAAAAGTATAAAAATGAAGTATAAAAAGTAAAGCCATGCTGTTATGTTGAGCTGTGGGGGACTCAGGTAAACAATTTCTGACATTGCCAATGAAGTGGAAGACCCAATACTGTTATGGAGTACTGGACTCTTGTAGAATATTTTGCTGAGTTAACACACCTATAATATTCAGATAACAGAACTTAACAAAAAAAAGGGAATACAGATGAATGTTCATTTTGTATCTGTGTATTCAAAGTGGTTAGGATAGATATATAGTTACATTCTCTTAATGAATAGAGGGATTTGTTCTAATAGTGTTTATAAATAGGATATCATGTCCAAATCATGTACAGCAATTAACCACTAGGAAGAATGTATGCAATGTGTTAATTATTGAAACTGCCCTACCAATTTGATTTGAAACTGTCTCATTTCTATTTGTTTCTCAATAAAATTATGGGAAAAAAGATCAAAAAATGGAGAGGAAAAATCAACAACTAAACAAATGAGAGAGAGAGAGAGAGAGAGAGAGAGAGAGAGAGAGAGAGAGAGAGAGAATCCACTTCTATATTTGTTTCTGCTGTCACTGGTAGACAATATGTAGAGACAGAGTCTTAATCCAGGCCTATCTACCCCCACAAAGTCAGCAGTAAAGTTTTGGTGAAGTAATGGAAAAACTCATCTATCTTAAACCTTTTGGCTGGGACCAGACTCACTGGGGGTGTAGCTATCACATCTTCCTCAGATCTGAGCCCAGCTGGGAGCTTCTAGATGGAGCCAGTAACCCCTCTGAGTTATAAGCTTAGCCAGCCCTTCTTCGAGATGGTTCCCAGCCCATTGCTCTCCAGTGTGGGATGACTGAGCACCCAGCACTTACTTCCAGTTAGTGCAGTCCTTCAGGTCCACTGCTCCTCCTCACCACTGTCTCTCTCCATGGTGGCCTCTAGGATTCCCAGCAGTCACCATGTGTTTACTGGTTTGAACTGCTCCTCTTGTGACATGAATCCTGACTCTGTGAGGCAGCAGTGCTGGGTATCTCCTTCCTCTAACTGAAGTTTCTCCCTCCTCTCTTTCTCTGTGGGCTTCAATTCATGCCTCAGAATCTCTCTGGGTCCAGGGTCCTACTTCCCTCCCTCTTATCTTCCTCCCATTGCTGTATTACAGCATCCTGGTGGCAACAGGATGACAATAGCTTTTTCTCTGCTTCTTACCATTTCTCCATCTTGTTGCTTCTTTGAGAAATTTTTTTAGAAAAAGACATTTTTAATTGATTACAAAGCAAAGAAAAAAATCTGTAAAAACTATTGACTTAAGTTATCAACATAATGATATTTTAAATGTAAGTTATTTGAGTCTTCATAATTGTTAAGAGCTCATTCTAGACACAACTGAGTTGGAAAGGTTTGTCTAAAACTATAGCAACCAACAAAACAACACTGTTGTTTCAGAGGTGCCAACGATGACCAGCTGCCTGGGAGAAACATGCTGTATGCACGTGTGTGAATATCTAATTCTATATGACAAGAATAATGCGAGTCTGCACATAAAATATGTTAGCCTATTTTGCAAGAATGCTTCTAAACATGTCATCAGAGACAGTGGCGCTTAATGGAGCTAACTGACAGCTGTCTTCTAGTAAGGTATGGTAGAAATTGGTGATAGTGCACAGAGTTTGTCACATGTACCTGTTGGTTCTAGCAAAAATAGAGGTGAAGTTTTAGGTAGTCATTGAGTTCAGCACATAAGCACCATATCTTGCAACTGAGAAAAACGCGTGATTCCAAAGAACTCCTCTGAATATTTCCTAAGCTGTTCTCCAGATTTTGTGGTGTCTTGGAAGACAAATGCTCCCAAATCAATGTGGTGTTCTTGAATGTTAATGTTTGCTGTATGGCCCTAACACTAAACATGTGTATAAACATGTGGCCACTTAGCCTCACGTCTCTGTATTTGTGAAGACTGTCAAACTGCACTTAATTCACATAAGCAGATCTTTCCTGTGAGATGGGTCTTTCATCTTCACAATTCTGAGACAATGGAATTTAAATAAGTCCTATGCCCAGAATTAAGACTTTACTTTTCAGTGTTCAAACTATTTTGAGGATCTTTGTAAGACATGACGAAAATAATATTCAGCCTGCATTGATGCATGTTAATGGAGACAATCTGTCGAAGACAGTGAGATTATCTCATGTCTGATTATTTATTCTGGTTGTTAAGTTTTAAAACTATTAGTGGTAATATATATTAAGTTCAATACTTAAGAGTAAAACATTTAAACCAAAATTGTTTTCACTATAAAACTGATTCACACTGTGAAGAGTTTATTTTTAAAATGATTTATTTTGAAAAGCTAAATTGTAGTTACTTGTATATCTACTTTCATAATTTTATTGGATAGTAAATTTGAGCACTTTTTATTATAACAAATTTGTAAATATTGAGCTGTGCACTTTAAGTAGTTTTTTGTTTTTTGTTTTTTTGTTTTTTGGTTTTTTTTTTTTTTTTTTGAACTGGGGATTGAGCTCAGGCCTTTGTGCTTGCGGGGCAAGAACTTATTCTACTGAGCTTTCTCCAGAACCCCTGTTTAACAGTTTTGGTGTGGAAATTAACTTCAGACTTCCTGATAGCAGGAAAACACTGTGTATGAGACTGATATAGTTATCTTAGTCAACATCGAATGATCACTTTAAGGATCCAACTATGAATTTCTATAAAAGAATACTGTTTTATCTCAGTAAAAGAAAATCTGGGAGAGGTAAATTAGTTGATTATAAGTTTCCCAGAGGAGTTTGAAATTATTAATCATTTTAAATTAAAATATTATTAGATTCTTTTATCTGCTTTTCCAAAGTTGACCATTATATTTGTATTGATTTTTCTCCAGTTTATCACTAAATCTATGTTTATCTCATATTCTTTTTCTTTCTTGGTTCTATCAAGTGCAAATCTTTCAAAGGACCTCAGCTTACTCATTTAACCTCTTTGTTTATATAAATCTAATATTTACTATTTCTTAAATATAAATTAATTGCAACTATTTCACCATGGGTAATGACTTATTAATTGTGTTAAGAGTTCTTGAAGAAGTATGATAACAAGTAAACCCAGCTTTTCTCTCAACTCTGATGTGATATAAATTATATTACAGAATGCCCTTGACTACAGGGAGCATAAACACAAGACTCGATATGTTGTAGTGCATGCGTCATAGCCATGTTGCTACCACCTACATCTTTATTGAAAAAAATGAGAATCATCATAGAATTTTTTAGATTATCTTTTTAAATTACTGCATCTTTATTTACATCCAACTAAGGGATTAATCATATTGTATAAAATTCTAATTTTTTTCTGTTGAACTCAAGGTGTGCATCATTTGTTTATTTGTCAAATATCAACTGAGCACCATTAGAGACAGGAAATAGGCAAGACTGTGAGGATATGTGGGTTATGTTTCTCACTCCCCTGCAGCTGATAATCCTGGCTGCCTCCTTTATTAGTTGTATGGCTTAATCTCTCTATTATGTAAATATGTAAATATTGGCAGCATTACCTTACTCCTCTATTTCATATCAATCATATACATCCTTCTTGAATTTAAGGAATTTAAATTAGCTGACATAAGTGTCTTAGCATCTTGTAGAGCAGTGAAATGCTAGATCCTAGCAGTAAAACTAGAGGAACAATCTAAGAAAAGAAATAATATATAATTATGAGTAATAATATAAAGTATTATAAAGGAGAAGTACAATAGCTATAGAAGCATAATATAGGATTATTTCACACATCATAATTATTCAGATGCAGAATTCTCACTCTGACTATATATGCTGATATCTGTGAACTAAGCACCTGCACTGAAGATAGCTGTGTGTAATGGTAGGGTCATGCTTGGATTGCCTGTCATTCTGCTCTTCTAATTATGTACTGCTTGTCAGGACATACCAATTACAGCCATGCTGTCTTTGAAGTAAATGTTTGTTTACATAATGCTTATCAAGACATAACATTTCACTTATTATGAAGTAGCAAAGCTGTGTCATAATTTCATATATAAATCTTTTTGGACATTATTACTCTCAAGTAGTAGTAAATTAACAAACATGGCAAGAAAGAACAGGTAAGGAAAGATTTAAGATGTAATAAATATATCACATCTAGGCACCAAGCTAGGATTTTGATATAATTATAGTGGTTTTAGGTTTCCTTCATACTGTGAGGAAAACAAACTTCAAAAGCTTGTACACAGGCATACAACTTGACAAACTTACTTCTCTTGAGAAAATATATTTATGGATAGACTTCTACAGATATTACACCAAAGTACTACTACCCATCAGTCAATGGAAAGCATATTTACTTATTAAGTTACCCATTAAAAACAATCAACTACTTATACTTTCTATTTCACCCATATCCTAAGATTATCAATGTGCTTATTCAATCTTTTCATTATTCAATATTATACTCTTCCAAGCATGAAACTACTATTACAGATTACCATCTGCAGTGCAGTTGCTTAGTTCGGGCTGCTTGTCATGACATGCCAGTTGCTGCTATGTCTCTCGGGTAGGTGGTTGTTCAAGAAGAAGGGGGTGGTGAATAAAAGCAAGAGACAAGAAAAGGAATATTGTGGGACTGTCCTGCTTCAAGGTTGTACATGGTGAGATTTTTTGGACTTATGTGTACAATACTATTATATATCTAAAACATCTGATAAAATATTGCATAACATGAATATTATGAATGAGGACAAATCATGTACAAGTTTAGTGGAGTATATTCATATTATTCTGAAGTTTTCGCTTTCATTTTTCTAAATGTTGCTATTTTAGTATAAATTTAAGTCTTTTTGTTTCCATATCTTAAGAAAAACATCAATTTTCAATGATGATGATGATGATATTGATGATGATGATAATAATAATAATAACAACAACAATAGTAATGTTTAAGGGACTGGAGATGTAGCTCAGTGTGAAGGTACAATTCCCAGTACTGCAAATATATTTGCTAATTATTACATATGTAGTTTTAAAGATTTGCATTCGGTTTCTCATGGTCATATAATCAATGGCTTCTAGAGCCTAGTGTTCACATGAGGAAGATAAGGATTAATCTGTCCCTTTTTAATTTGTAAGTTATGTTAAGCCTTATATGGATAACAAGCCACAACGAAGAAAGAAAAAGTGCAGCTTAAAATAATATATGATTGGCAAGAATTGGAATCATCCAAGAAAAATCATTCTCCCCTAAAAATGAATTTGTGGGGCTGGTGAGATGGCTCAGTGGTCTAAAGCACCTACTTAGAACAAGCTTAGCAAAGCACAGGGACCACGGTTCAATCCCCCAGCACCAGATGCCAGCCAGCCCCGCCCCCTGGTGGGCTGAGCTGGCCACACACACACACACACACACACACACACACACACACACACACAAATACACAATTAAAAAATAAAAATAAAAAAAATGAATTTGTGCTTCTCTTAGACTCTCAGCCTATCCTTGTTATTTTGGTGGAAACATGGTTAAAGGAATAAGAGGGTATTTTGGGAGCGGTGCAGGTGAACATGATATTGTACTTCACATACCTCAAACAACCAACAAACCCTGAGAACTACCACATCTTTCAGAGAGAACTTAAATACAGAGCACAGGTTAGAGATGCTGAGAGCCTAGATGCATTTCTAATACTGAAGTTATCCTTGGCTTGGTCTCCTGAGAAACAGCTGGAGTTCTATGTATTCAATAGTCAGCCAAAGGTACTGAAGTATCTGCAACTTATCAGCATCAAAAATACAAATGTATCTTGCCCCTCCCCTACTGCTGAATATCAGTCTATTAAGGGAGTTTCAAAAGAGAAAATAAACATAATAAGGCAGAGAAACTAACTACTATGAGGAATGAAAGAATTTCATGAGAGGCAATTGGTTAAATTTTCATTTATAAACATTCCAAGTATTTTCCCTAACAGCTAATTTTATTAAATGTCATACAAGCTCTGATAAATTTATGTTAGCATTCATTTTTATATTATTTGGAAAAGAAATCAACATGCTTGCTTTTGTGTTTTTCTTTTGTTTGTTTTCAAAGCTTGGTGGGTAATTTGGCTATTTCCCTTATCTTGATATTTTGAAATCTGAATTTCTCACAATGTGTAGGAGACTAGAAGACTCTGACCATAATTATCTATTATTTGTTGTAATTGCTAAGAGTTTAAACCATGGAAGTATTTTAAGACTAATACTAGTTTACTTGAAATGATTGCCTATCTTCCAATTACTGTATTTAGGATTCTATTATTGCCCATTATATAAATCTTGTTATGTATGCTATTTAAGCATTCTTTTAACCTTCCAAATTTTATCAATTTAAGTCACTATATTATTTAAAAAGTCATTAAAAAGCTTTTTGTCAATTGTATTTCTATTGTACTCATTACAGTTGTATCACTTTTCCTTTTATACCGCATGTCAAAAATGTGTTTATGTTAATACTGTTTTAGAATTTGTATATTATGTAATGGCTGTCACATTCATGTAAACATGCATATTTACCTTAAACATAAAGCTGTAAGTGTTCCAACTCATAATTCTCATAAACAATGAAAAATTCTAGAATGTTTTTAGTTTTATTATCCTTTTATAAAATGAAGGAAGTAATAGCTATACATGAGTTTATATTTACCTTGGTTTTTACATATTACATGATATTGTAGTTCTATTTAGATTTTTACCTTTGTAAAATTACAATGATGTCACATTTATATATTTAGCATTTATGATATACACATAAAAGGTTTCATTTTCTTTTTTTTTTTTTTCTTTTCTTTTATTTTTGTGGTTCCAGGGATCATATTCAGGACCTTGACCTTGTACTTGCCAGGCAAGCACTTATGCTGCCGAGCTCTATGCCCAGGTCCAAGTGTCTCGTTTTCATTTAGACATTATTTTAGTAAGGGTTTGCTGTATGAATGCCCTGTGAAATTATACTTCATCTAAATTTATATTGAGATCAGTTTTTCTAATTAAAATTTTAATCACCAAATAAACACTAATTTGACATTTTGCATTTTGAAAAATTTGTCTTGTTGCTTCCCAATTTTATTGTCAGGGAGGCAATATGCAGATTATCCTCCAACTATCTCTAGCTGCTCTGACAGACGCATCTCTTTTCTCTTTATGGTAACACGTTTTTCATATTATATGCCTTGTTGATGATTTAATTAGGGTAGATTTGGATATGCTACACTTCCTGAGCACATGAATTAGAATCATTTAGCAATATGAGAAATTTCACAGCTATTTCTTTGTTTCCCTCTGTTCTCTCTTCATCTGAAACATACACTGGTATTCCTCACAACTTCTCACTGACTGCTCCTTGTTCTTTAATCTCTTTATTTTTTTGCATCTTTCTTCTCTGCGCTGTATTGGCAGTAACTCACTCAATTGGTACTCCCAGTTCTTCTGTACTCTTTCATATCTTCTAATCTAAAAATTTACTCACCTATTCTCATTTTCACATCAACCATCACAAACATTTTATTCAGATCATTTGACTGATTCCTTTTCATATATTCTTAGTTAAATTTTAATGCTTTTTCTGTCCTTTTGTGTTACTTTTTGTAATACATCAGTTGCTGATAATGAAACACAGTCAGCTATTCTAGATGAGACTTCTCCAACAGGTAACTCTAAATTGGTGATCCCAAAATTTTCTGCAATCTGAAAATCTTCATACCTAGTTCTTCCTTCCTTTTCTTCTTTCTAAAGTATGTTTACTGAAATGTGTTATGATTTGTGTCTGGTTGTGCCCCCAAAACCTCATGTATTCATGGGCAGACTTCTAGTTTGTGCTTAACTCATGATCCACTAGGATCATGGGTGTGAGTACTGTACCCAGCCTGGGGCAGATAACCTGAAAGCAACATAAGGGAGACAGAGTTGCTCTGTGCAACTATTGTTCATGCTACTTCTCCATTTTGTTCTTGCTCTTTGCTGTTGCCATGAAATGTTGCCCTCTGCCCTGTGCCACTCTGCTTTGGAGCCAGTTGAGTATGGACTGAAACCTCCAGTAACTGTGAGCTAAAGAAACCTTTCCTTCCTTCATTTTGATTGTTGGGTGTTTGTCCTATCAATAAAAGAAGAGTAACTAGGACAAAAGGCATATCATATCACATGGGCCTATTCCTATTCTCTTTTCTGCTTTACACTGTTAGCATTTTCTTTACCTCTTTTGCGTGGTTAATTCTGGCTCTACATAAGAGTTGCAAAAGCCTGAAATTATTTCTTTTACTGATAATTACAGTACATAAAGTCATTGTGGATCTATTTCTGAACTACATACTATCACTTAGTTTGGCTTGTTTTCTTTTAATTATAATTTTGAAATTTTGAAAATTTATTTTTAGGTATAAAATTAAAATTTTAAAATTCTCATCTTGGATTTCATACTTACAACAAACAACAGCTTATTGAGTACCCCTAATGATAGGAATATTTCAATGATATATCATGAAGAAAATAAATTAGAGCACATTTTATGAAATTTTCATTATAATGTATGGAAGCAGTAGAATGATAGTAAAATGTAAGTAATTTGAAGGAAACTAAAATATTAAAAAAATTCTCTGAGGAAAACAGAAAAAAGTATAAGGTAAGGTAATTACAGATACAAGGAAAAAGTGGATTGCAATCTTAAAAATTGTAAGAAAATATAAATAATACTTACCATGTTGACCATTTGTAAGTGCAGAGCATAGTATTTTAGTAGTGGTACCTTTGTGTGTTTGTACCTAGGTGTGGTTCCCAGAACAGAACCTGTAGCCTTCTGCATGTTAAGCAGGGGCTGCTCAGCTGAGCTACAACCTCAGCCTGGATGTTTCGGCTTGCTTCCTTGTGCTGCCTGGGAAAGGTGGGGGCTAATATTTAGTTACTTTAAGTTGTACAGCAACAATGTACTTTTCCATTTTAAAGGGACATTTAGTGTTCAATAACAAATGTAGAAATCCTTGATGTATTCAGTCCTTGATGTATTCTAATTATATGAAATTTTACTGAGCTTCTTCTTCTTCTTCTTCTTTCAGGGTCTCACTACCAGCTTCAACTTTCAATAATCCTCCTGTATTCAGCTCCCCAGGGCTTAAATCACAGGTGCACGCCACCTTGCCCAGACTCTGTCATTGGCTCAACGTGTCCAGGGGTGGGACTGGATTGGCAAGTGGTGCCCAAGATGGAACCCAGCCCCTGCGCTTGCCTGAGCTATCTTGCTGGCCTTTGAGTTTGTTCTTATACATGCTCTTAGGATAAGCTCCTTTCATATGGATAAAATATCCACTCCTTAAACATCTCGCACTATGATAGTTTGCAAAATAACCTGAAAACCCATTGAGTAAATTCCTTTGTGTGTGTGTGTGTGTGTGTGTGTGTGATTTCTCCCGTGATTAGCCCATGCCAGCCGCCATCCTATTTTATTCTATAAATTTGAGTGTTAGAAAATTCATGAAATTAGAATCATATAGAAATTTTCTCTTTGACTGGTTTACTTAACTGTTATAATATATTCAAGATTCAACTATGCTGTATATAAGACAGGTTTCCTTTCTTTTTAAGGTTGAATAATATGTCCTTATATGTACATACTATGCCATATATTATTCATGATTTGTTGGTTGAGTTAGGTTGCATCTACTTCTTGGCTATTGTAAATGGTGCTGCAGTGAAAATAGGCATACAAATACGTTTTAGAGATTCTTTGGGGTGACATATCTTATTTTAAAATTTAGTCATAAAATGAATCAATAGGAGAGACGATTTGCAAATTATATATCTAGCAAAGTGCTAATAATCAGAATAAAGAAACTAAATGTACAAGAAAAACATAATGTAATTTAGAAATGAGGAAAGGATTTGACACTTAGATATCTTTAGGAAAATATAAACATTAAGCAATTGAAGAAATGTTCAACATCAGTATTAGAAAAATGGAAACCAATTTACAGTATCACCTCATGCTCATGATCATGGTTACTATTTTGTTTGAAAAGGACAAAATACAATAAATAATAAAGATGTGGAAATTTTAGAAGTTGGAGCCTTTTCACACAGCTAGTATATATGTAAAATGCTACAACCCCTACTATGAGTTTGAGGCCTGTAAGAACTTCAGAATTACTGCCTGTCAAAAAAAAAAAACGTTTCACCACAGGGAACAGTTCAGTAGATGCTAAGATCATGGCTACCTGAAGTCTATAAAAACTTTCTGAGAGACCAAAATAACTGGAGTGAGTGAGATGACAGGTAAAAAAGTACTAGGGAGCAGTTTAGAAACACAATGGCTGCATTAAAGGGTGAAAATATGGTGAGACTAAAACAAAAACTAATATTTTTAATTCAGTGCTTCAGGTGGTTCCATGTTATCTCTGAGATTTACATCAGATATATTTACCTCAATATTTGCTTGAATGTTTTCTGGAATCCAGAAAGATTTGCACAATTATTTGGGAAAACTCAACTCTGTCTCTTTCAACATAAATGTTTATTTTTTTTTTTAGTTCTTGTTTAATTTGATTAAACCATTCTTCCACACTCCTTCATGGATATGACAGAAAGATCACTGTATCTTATTTCTCTAACCTTAAAATTTACTGAGCTTAGCATATTAAACTCCATGCATTTTAGATGAAATTACAGATCGATAAAAGCAGGAAGTCTGACTTTCCGCCTTATACTCTCTTCCCTGGGGTCAACATGAAGATTAACAAGTGAGTCTACATCAAGTTGTGCTTTATAGGCAGTCTACTGTGTTAGTCACTTTTTTCTTTGCTGAGACGAAATACTCAATACCCAAAGTTAAAAGAGGAAAAGTTTATTTAGCTCACAGTTTTTAGAGGTTTCAATTCATTGTCAGCTGGCTCCAAGGCAGGGTGGTACGGCAGAGGGGCAACAGTTCATAGCAGCAGGAAAGAGCAAAATCAACAAGGGACAGCAAGATAAGTCTCTATCTGTTCTGTATATTACATCAAGTCTATTGGGATTAGATCAGTGGCAATCTAATCCGTGGACTGATCAAACAATCATCCATCCTTAACTCTAGCACCTTTAATCCCATCATAGCCTGTGGATCAATCACACACTTTAATTCAACACCTCAAAAAATAAAAAACCCTATGACCACATGAGGCTTCAGGGGAACTTCTAAGCACAAATCATAACACCTGGGTTAGACATTATTTTAACATTCATTTTTGATTTTTTATTGTCTTTTTTGGTGTGTGTTTGTAGTAAATAATGATTGCCTTCATCATAAGGAGTTGGTATATTCATGTGATATCCATTTTCCTAAAAATGACTCAATTTTATCCTTCTTTATGACAGAGTAGTACTCCATTGTATGTAAGTACCATATTTTATTTATCTGTTCATCTGTAAGTGAACATATTGGCTGTTCCCAAAACTTAGCTTGTGACTCTGTAAACATGGATGTGATGTGTCCCTGTAATATACCTTTAACTGGTTTGGGAAGATACCTAGAAAGGAAAGAGCTGGGTTAAGTGGGATTTCAACTTTCAGGTTTTTTTGAAGGCTTTTGGATTGTTTTTTTTTTTTTAATCTCCATACCCATTGCTTTGGTGGTTGTACCAGTTCATACACCTGCAACAACAACCAAAAAAAAGAGTCCTTATTTTTTCTTACAGACTGTCTATTACTTGTTATTATTTGATTTCTTGAAAATAGCCATTTTTTCTGGAGTGACATGGGGTCTCATTGTTGTCTTAACTTGTGTTTTTGCAATGGCCAGTGATGTTGAGCAGTTTTTCAGATATTTATTGGCCACTCATGCTTCTTCATCTGAGATGTGTCTATTCATTGCAGATGCAGAATCCTGATTGGGTCTTTAAGTTTGGGTGATCTAACTATTTTGAGCTTGATATTCTAGAAATCAGTCATTTGCCTGAGGGATAAATGACAAAATAAATTGTTTCCATTTTTAGGTGATTGTTCACTCTCTTGGTGGTTTCCTGTGCTGTGCAAAAGCTTCTTAATAATAAAGTTGTTGATTAGAGTATTACTTCTTGTGCAACTTGGGTTACTACATTAATTTAAAACATAAACAACGTAAATTCTTATATGTGTATGGTACTATAAAATATTTTTCCGATAAGATTTATACTGACCAATATTGGTATCTGCCATACAGAGTTCCATCTCTCTTCAAGGCAGAAATGAGTATACTATTCTGTAACAGACCAAAATAATACAGAAAACTAGTTTCTTCAGTGGCTGGACTTGGTCTCAGATGTGTTTCTAGTGGTCAGACTAGATTTAATCAGCAAAATCCCAACATCTTTACAAAGCTCCTTCTGGTTTGCTCCTCCTGTGGAAGCATTTATGAGTGGTCCTCAGTCCTCGCCTTCCTCGAAATGTATTCCAGGCCTTTCTTCTGGTACAATCTGCCCACTAGAACTTGAGTTAGAGTTCTCATATCAAGTCTACGTGAAGTTATATCTTTTTCTAGGTGCTATGAGACCTTTTTCCTTAAAACCTGGGCACAGCTAGATTATGTTGGAATGTTTCTCATAGGAGATTACTACGTACTTTAAATCGTCATGTTAAAATTTTCATTTTTGTGCAGATTCATAGTTTGATACCCTCAATCTTGCTCAAATTTCCATGTTGATATACACCAACTAACACTGAACTGTAGATATTAATCATCATCATCATTTTGATACTGGAACTCAAACTCAGGAATTTGTAGCTAGGAAGAAACTTGTGCCACTGAGTTATCACCACAACCCTTGAAACTGAGACATTAAGCATATTCCCATAGTTAAGAAATTTCTTAAATTTGAAGTTTTATGCTTTCCTACTTTTATTTTTTCTCTCACTTTTTGGAGATCCAACATGCCCTTACTATAAAGTAACATGTTTTGACCCACAGACAGGCCCAAGTAAGATGTGGGAGATAGAAATGTAGTCTTTCATAAATATGCATTATGTTTTGCTATTTTAAAATGTTTTTGCATCTCCAAGGAGATGAGGTTTCCACTAATTTAACAATAAATTATAGTGATCCAATAAAAATAAAAAATTTTTGACAGACCCAAAATTATCTTAGGGAAAATTTGACAAATTATCATACTGAAATAAAGTTAAGTTTGATGTCCATCTCTTCAATCTATGTTGAATCATAGAAAACATTTCCCAAATTTTTTTTGTTTTTTTCGTTTTTGTATTTTAGGGAAAGGTCTATCGGATGTTCAGGGTCTCACTACTAGATTAGACACTAGTGTCCTGCCTGTTTACAGCCTCCTAAGAGGTGGGATTACAGGTGTGCACCACCACACCATCTCAGTTGCCTTCTCAGCGTGCCCTGTCATGGCAGGCCCAGGGATTAAACTCCTGGCCCCTGCACCTGCTTGTAGGCACTCTAATCCACTAAGCTATTTGGCCGACCTCATTTCCCAATTTTGAACAGAAAGTATAAAATAAATGTGTTGGCAAGTTTAGGAAATCAAGATGTCATATTTTTCATTGCTTTATAAAAATAACACTATATGGAAACTGTAGTTACTGGGAAAAAATGTACTTCAATACCCTATAATACTTTAACTTTGTCTTTCTCTAATTATTTTCCTAATGTGCACTTTAAGATCTCAGAGAAACATGACCATCAAATTGATTTCCCAGTTAAAAAAATCCATATTACTATGCTAATCAGAATATTTGCTTAATGGTCCAGTATCTTCAGCAAGAAATGATGATATGAAATTGAATTCAGATTTTGGAGAGAGTCTTAATATTGTAGCTAAGTTTAAGAGTTTGTAATGCCCATTAAGTTATTTCAAATCACTGATCACAGATTTTTCACATTGTTATCAAACACCTTAAATATAAATTACAGAACTTTTTGTCTGTATTTTATAGATTTCTTTGTTCAGAACTGGGGATTGAACTCAGGCCCTTGCACTGGCCAGGGAATCGCTTATTCTGCTGAGCCATTTCCCCAGCCCCTGTATTTTATAGATATTTAGAAACTGCACATGTGCAGTAAAATGTAGTGATTGTAAAACCTTATACTAATTTAGTATCCAAGTTTTTTTTTCTCTCAGCTATCCAACTTATTCTATAACCCTGCTTATTGAAGGAACTTTCTTAGTGTTACAACTGTCAATAACTGGATGTCTGGCTAATAGACACCAAGAATGAAGAGGAAGGTGTGTTAAATTCTTGGTCATATAAACTACAGATACAGTTTGGCTGCATCTCTTTGCATCTGCCTCAGTTACTTTTATCATTGCTGAGACAAAAATACTCAACAATCAGAATTAAAGGAGGAAAGATTTATTGCAAAAGTTGGCAGAAGTTTCCATTTATGGCTGTCTAACCCAAGGCAGAGTGGCATGGTAAAGGAGCAACAGTCCACTGTCAGAGCAGGCAGAAGGCAGCAGTCAGTGAATCAGGCAAGGAGCAAGTGGCAGCAGCAGCCCTCTTTCTATTTCTTACCTAACATTCAGCGTCTGTTCCCTTTCGGTGGTTCACACTTACACCCAGGCTGGGGCACTCTTAGTCCTAGTATTCTATGAGTTAATGTTAGCATTACACACTTAATCCCAGTATTACACGCTGTAGGAGCAACTACTTCTGAAAAGCCACCTAAGACCTCAAGGGGTTTTGCAGGGACATCTAGACCCAAGCCATAATAGCATCCTGCACCATAGCATGAAATTGTCAGGATATTCCTTTATGGATTCTCTGCCCTAGCAGGAGTTTTTTCTCACTGTTCACTTTTTAATCCAATAACGTATATTTTCTTTATCCCGCTTACAACCATCCTATAATATGTCAGTATATTTTGTGCAACAGAACACACACCAGGAGGAATATTCACAATGTACATATATGTACATTTATGTGCTGTTATTCCTAATAGCAGCTATCCAGATTTATGCAATTAAAAAAAAACTACTGTGTTTCCTAAAATATCTTACGTCTGTGAAATTTTTATCTGCACAAGCTGTTCATTCTGTAATCTGCTGCTACAATAAAGAGCTTTTTATAAATTTAACAAGCTTTTTCAGAGACAAAAATATAGGCTGCAGATGACGTGGTCAGTTTCTCCCCCTGTTGAGTTGTGACTGGTTCTATGGAAAATACTACATATTGTATGATCTATAGTATTCTAGGTTTTACTTCCACAGTTGGGATATATTTATACCCACGAAATAGAGTTTTCAATTCACTTGAGATAAAGACCACACATACTCATGCATGAAAAGAGTCAATTAATGGCTTTGTTTTGCAATTTATTTTAAGCACTGAGAAGGGACTATAAAAGAAGAGCGACACTTCTCTATTTTCTGCTGTCAATATTTGCATAAGCAAAATAAAATTAATTGTATGGGTATTAAAGTCCCTAGTATAACTTAGACAAACTTGAGAAAAGTCTTTGATCTAATGTTAGCATTTTCCCAGCCAGAATCAGTCTTTTAAATAATTTTAATTAATGAAGTCTGAAGTTCCAATTAACATAAAATGAGATTATAACTACATTCATGCAAATCCAATATATATCTTCGGAAGTTGATGATTTATTCTTTTGCTACCTCCTGAGTTCCATTATCCACACTCCCTTTTTACTAACAAATTATTTTAGATATTCCATTTTACCTTCTTGAAATATAGTTCAGATAAAATAAGCTTCTATTGATCCTACGTTAAGATCATTCTAGAATGTATAATGAAATAACTGCTTTCATCAATTTATGGTTGATTTGTCTTAAGAAGCCCAGCATTGTGTGTATAAGGAAGGTGGATTTTAATATATGCAGTTTTGTTAGAATAAGTAATAAAAAATCCATACTTCCTTATGATAAGATTGAAGGAAACTAAACGCATAGCAAGTCAAAATGACATATCAATCCAGGCATGGCGGTGCACACCTATAATCCCAGCACTTGGGAGGTGGAGGCAGGAGGATCTTCACAAATTTGAGACCATCTGAGCTACAAAGTAAACTCAAGGTCAGCCTGAAAAGCATAGCAAGACCCTGTCTCAAAATAATAAAGAAACAAAGACATCATTTCCTGTCCTCCAAAAATTAAAATGGGAGATACCTAGTCCTGCTGTCAGCAAATGTGTAGATATACTAAGTAAATATTTAGCAAGTATGAGATGCTTACCTACATAGATATATTAAATCAGTAATATGTCACTTGTCAGTTTATTTTTTCATTATTATGGCATCAAATATATATATTTCAAATATCAATAAAATATGTTTATTCTAATTTATTTCCCATACACATGCTAATTTATTCCAACTTGATAAACTCTTTGTAAAAGCCTCTATGAGTTTCACTTTTACTACTATCATGTCCAGATGTGCAGATACTTGCATTTATATACAAAATATTTATAAGATCTGTAAGGATATTATTTATTGTGAAGGATATGACTCTTATCTTTTGCCTTTGTCCCCTAAACGAGAGAAGTTTCTTCACCAAAATTACTGCCAAATATATCTATCTGTGCACATGTACATGCAGATACAAAAGAGGTAAGATTTGCAAAAATTATACATCACAAAAACATCATGCTTTTAAACATGACACAAAAGTTTCGCCAAGGAGCCGGGGAGACGGCTCAGTAGAATAAGCACTTGCCTGGCAACTGCAAGGGCCTGAGTTCAATCCCTGTTCTGAAAAAAAAAAAAAAAAATGTTTGGCAAAATATTGCCAACTGTTTCTGATATTAACTTCACTCAGTCCAATGTTCTGCTTTCTTAGTAATTTTGACTAAATTTCCACAAAGATTTCTAATCTTTTCCTTACCTGGGGCTCAATGTCTTCTCCCCCAGCTACTTCATTTGCCAGGTTATTTGCATGATTTTTTTCATTATTCAATGAAGGGTCATCTTCCACTGACTCTACAAGTCTTCTCTAGATCAACCCCTCTTCAACAGCTGTTTCATCACCTTCCAACACACACTCTCTTATCACTCTGCTTTGTTCCTGTTTCAACATCCAAATGATTTATTTACATTTGATTCCCCATTCATTTTCACAAGGGCAGAGACCATTCTTAGTTTACTGAGACAGTGTCCTGGATGCCTAGAACAATGTTCCCTTTGACATAAACACAACGATTAGAACCAGAGTGAATGAGTTTCTCTGTGGGGCCTCCGTGGAATACAAGATCCCTGAAGACCTTCACAATGACTGGCACATCAAGTGCTCTGGAGCTTAGAATCACTGCTGGCTGCTTTAGAGAACTGATGATGAACTATGTATGTGGAGATGGGAAACTTCATTCTTCAATTTAAAGAATGTTGATATTTATTGCAAACTCACTTGCTTCACTCTCCAAGTGCTTGCCTTATAGCTCACTGAAATTGTAGAACTGCTTTCAATTATTTGGATCTTTTCCTAGAAATTTTTATATGAATGAAGCTGTTAAAAATATGCTTGGTGTTAGACTTTTAGTTAACACTAACTCTTTTTAACCTTATTTTGGTATTAAATAATATCCCTAAAATAAAATAGAGATGTGGTCATTCCTGGTAGTTGACTGATTTGATCAGATTAGATTTCCTTCCAGCTGCCACGGTTTTATGTAGTGTAAATGATGCTCTCATTTACCAGATGGAATGAGAAAGGAACTGCTTCAGGGAGGTATATGCTATATAAGCCTCTGCATGGCATAGCAATAAAAGAGCAAAGCTTTGTAAACTAGCCAGTAAAGTATCTTAACTTGGCAGTGAAGACTGGGAAATGCAAACACTGAACTCCCCATCTGACCAGATGTGGACATTCCTAATGCATAAGTTCAGTCAACCAATTAAGTGCTTGCAATTCAGCCTAAAGTAGTGATTATAATGTTAATGTTTTCTGTCTAAAAAATACAATGAAAACACACAGAGAGATACCAAAAAGCACAACAAATTATTTTGTGAACCAAACATTTACCAAACTCTTCATCATGGCTATTTTTAGGATGTCATAATTTGCAGTGTATAGGCAGTGATGAATTACACAGAATGAAAATAATTTTGTATAAGGCGAAATAAGTGCTGAATGTATTTCATTATTAAGCCAAATGGAATCTAAATCATGAATTTAATTGCAGTCTCTAATTCCATGATTGCAGAAGAGTCCTATATTGTATAATTACTTATCAAGATGATGATGCACAAATATTTTCCTTCTCATAAGTTAGATGTAGACACTTGAATGATCAATTATCCACCTCAATTTAGTAAGTGTGTAACTATACTTAACCTCATTTTCTTTATAAACTAGATCATCTTACTGGTTCCCTTGTTCACTTTTTATTGTCAGATAACAGCTCATTTCACTCAAATCTGGAAATCCTGTTATTATGTCAACAATACTGTCTTCAAGAATAAAAATATCTCTTTTCCCCCTCTGAATTGAGTCAAGACTAGTTAAGATGCTTAGCAGGATTTATTGTGATTTGGTTATGCCAATCCCACCTCCTTTTCCTGGAAACATCAATGTTTGTATCTAACTTGCACCCAAATAAGGTAGCTCACATCTTTATTCCCCCATGGTTTTATTTTTTTAATTCTGGATGCCAGTAAATGTTTTTCACATCTTTCATAGCACCTGGACAGTGAATGGGAAAAATTTATAAATAAACTGCACGTTTTAATATTTAAATGATGGAACTAAACAAAAAAAGGGGATACAAATGAATGACCATTTTTTATCTGTGTACTAAAAATGGTTAGAATAGATATATCGCTACATTCTCTTACTTCAGTGAATACAGGGATTGGTTCTAATAGTGTTTGTTAATAGGATATCATGTCTGCATCTTGTACAACAAATAACCACTAGGAAGAGAGTATGCAATGTGTTAATTATTGAGACTGTCTTACCAATTTGATTTGAAACTGTCTCATTGCTATTTGTTTCTCAATAAAATTATGGAAAAAATTTTAAAAAATAAATTGTACTTTTTGTTTTAGCCTTTTATTTCTATTTTGTAAATACTAGATGTGAATGATTACATGGAATGAAAAATATGTCAAAATTCATATATTCACAATATTTAATTATTTATTATATATCAAAAACTATCCTGTGGGAGGCACAATAACTCCAGGTCTCCAATCCTATTGCAAGTGGGTTTCTGGCTTCCTCCTCCACTACTTCTCATGAGCTAGGTTCCTAGTTCTTACCCCGCCTATTTCCCATAAGTCTCCTGCTATGCCCAGGAGGTGGGACTTCCTGTCATAGCCCAGTTGCCTAGTTACTTGCACCTTTTACCCGCCGACGTCATTTCCCTATGCCTCCACTATATATACCTAGCACCTTCCCTGAATAAAATGAGACTTGATCAGAATCTGTCTTGTTTCTGTTTCTCACGTCTCCTGTCTTTCATCCCCTCTTCAATTCCCCGCTCCTCCTCCTCCAGGTGACCTTTGTTGACTCACCCGCTGGTTCCGGACACTGTATCCAATTTGTTAGAAATATTAGAGTAACCAAACCATGGCAAGGTATTGTCTTTCAACTCCAATTCCCCATGTCATAGTCTAAGCTTTGGAATAGGTTATTAATTATAAACACTTTTTCTTAACTTTATAATATGATAAAAACTCTGACAAAGTAGTTTTTTTCTAGCATACCTCATCTTATACTGGCATGAATACTTCATCCACTAGATCAACAGTTTGTCATGAATCATGCTCATATGTAACTAACTTTTAGTTGCTTACATTGAAATTAAATGAAAATTCCAGACCTTTCATTTTAGGTAATCATAGATTACAACTGATTTCTTTTTTCTTTTAATTAATTTATTGAGAAACAGATAGTAATGAGACAGTTCCAAAAGCAATTATTAGTACACTTTCAATAATTAATGCATTGCATATTGTTATCTTCTTAGTGGTTATTCATAGTTCAAGATGCATACATGATATCCTGTTCAAATACTATTAGTATAAATCTTTCTTCTCATTGAATTAAGAGAAAGTAGCTATATATCTATCCTAACTATTTTGTATATACAAATATAAAATGATCCTTCCTCTGTATCCCCTTTTTTGTTTGGTTTTGTTAGAGATGGGTATTCCATTGTCATTTAAATATTGTAAGTGTATGAATTCAGCAAAATAATCCAATAAAGTCCAGTAGTCCATAACAGTAGTGGGTTATCCATAGGACTGGCAATGTCAGAAGTTGTTGACTTGAACGTTTTGCAGCAAGCATATTAATATGGCTTTACTTTTTTATACTTCATTTTCATACTTTTCTGCTGAATGGTTAAGACCTAGATAAAGCAAGACCTATATAACAAGAAATGTAATTTTTGCATCTGACAAGGTCAGTCAAATCCCGTCAGGATTTATCCTGTAAACCTGTACTGCAGTTTGCACATTCTTTGTCAGTGTCAGCCATGTGGGAGTCATGGCCATTACTTGACCAATTTGCTCTCTGTGAAAGCCTGAGAGAATGTTTTCTGTCCAGGTGACTCTCCTTAGGCACACTCTATGTTATCAAACACATTGCTCTGTGGCCTTATAATCTCCTTGATCAGAAATATTTTTATTTTATTAATTTTTTTCTCCATATTCTGTAGAGACCTAAAGTTTAAAATATCAATACTAGATGGAAAATACCTGTTCTGTGTTATGCCTAAAATGTTTGATATTCAGACAGATAATGAGGTTAAACCCAACTGCATATGGTGTAGCGTAATAATAAGCTTTTCTCTTGGAGAGTTAACAACCTGTGTAGACCAAAAATTAGAGAAAATGAAAGGGCTACAAGGACAGCCAACATTTTGGCCCTAGCTTTTCAAGTTCAGTGAAGATTCAGGACATAGGAGAGCCTGTACTGTAACATCACGTAACTCAGTTGTGTCCCAAATTTTACAACTGATTTCAAGGTAAGGATTCAGAATGAAATTTTTGAGAGCCAGCCAAATAGCTCAGCAGGTTAAAGTGCCTGCAAGCAGGCACAGGGACCAGGGGTTCAACCCTGGGTCCGCCCAGGGTATGCTGAGGAGGCAATCGATACCCGGAGTGGTGGCTCGCACCTGTAATCCCAGCTCTTGGGAGGGTGTAAACAGGCCGATCACTACAAGTCCAATCTAGTAGCGAGATACTGAATACCCTATAGACCCTTCTCTAAAATACAAAGCAAAAAATAAATAAATAAATAAACATAAAAATAAATTAATAGAATGATTTTTTTCCTTAGAAATAGCTAAAAAAATGTCTGACTACCATTTCTATATCATAAAACTATAGAAACCAGCACTTGTGTCTCCTTTTATTACACTGTATATAATACTTTTATTCTTATGTGAACCACAGATCATAATGAAACTGTCATTAAATGTGAACTATTATACAATGACTGCCTTGAATGATAATAGACAATACTTGAAATATACAACATAAAAATGGAAGTGAATTCTAAGTCCAAATTATAAAATGTTCAAAATAGATATATAAAACAAAAGTTTGGATTTATAGCAGCAATTCCAAATTGCATTTGGACTTCTAAATTCATTGCGGAAAAGCATACTAGACACAGGTAATTAACTTGCTTGGGAGATGGTAATCTTCAATCAGGCTCTACTGAATGAGAATAAAACTAAATAGAGTGCTCATTACAATCATTGTGGAATTTGTTCATGTTTTTAAATGTAAATTACTCCTAACCTGATTTTTTCTTTTCCTTTCACTTTGTGACTTCTCCATAGATCTGTTTTCACTTGCCACTTAATGTGAGTGTATATTGAATCAAAACTTTAAAATTGTAATACATCTAAAACACTTTTTTTTTTCCTTTTTTTCTGTTTTGGACTCTTGGTGCCACATATGGTACCAGTAAAACTAATAGAGTGTTTTCATACTGTCAGACTAGCTTTGGCCCAAAGAGGGAAATAATTCAGAAAACAAATGAAAATACTATGAGTATTACATTTATCTTTTAGAAAGGAATTATTGTACTGTCAATTAATAAGATGCAAGAAAATAAATTATGTAAATGTAACTCTTTGAATCTATAATTCCCTTATCCAAATTAGACATTTCATGAGCTCCCCATGTTTTAAAAACCTTAGATTTATTTGATAAAATTGTGGACAAGTTGAGTTGATTAAGGCTACCTGGGATCCATTTGTTTACATGAGGAAAAGAAATTTTAAAACAATTAGCAAAGGAAAGATTTTTGTATCTAAATAATTTTACGACTTTAAGCTGGGTACAGTGGGACTGCCTGGAACCCAAGCACTCTGGAGGCTGAAGCAGGAGGATCATTGAAAGTTCAAGACCAGCCTGGGCTACAAAGTGAATTCAGGACAACCTGAACTGCAGAGTGAGACCCAGTAAATAAATAGATAAAGTTAGTTCTGACTTTGGCTCCACATTAATTCATAATTTTTTAAAATTTTATTTATTTATTTATTTGTGTGTGTGGGGGGGGGCAGCTCAGCCCACCAGGGGGTGGGGCTGGCTGGCATGTGGTACTGGGGATTGAATACCGCGGTCCCTAAGCTTTGCTAAGCTTGTTCTAAGTAGGTGCTTTAGACCACTGAGCCATCTCACCAGCCCCATAAAATTTTATTGGGCTGGGGAGATAGCTCAGTAGAAAAACACCTGCCTGGCAAACTCAAGGTCCTGAGTTCAATCCCTGGTACCACAATAGAAAAGAAAAATTATCCGTAAAAATGTTTCAGAATATCACTACATTTTATTTAGAGTTGGGACAGATGAGAAGATCCTGACTCTTCCATTTCTCTCTGCTGCATGGAGTCTGGGGCAGCTTAGCCAGAGGCCAGTGTGACCCCACCACCTCCATTCCTTTACTCCCTCTAGCACCATGATGAGCTGTGGCCCTTTGCTTCAGTGTCCTCCCTGTCTATCTAGTGGTGTCTTTTCTGCTTATCAAAGTGTCATTTGTCCAGTCCAATATGAGAGCAGACAGTCAGGCAGCACGGTGTCCCTCACTCACTCTGGCTGTCTGTGATGATGCTGTTGCCTTTCTGAAGATGGGAGAGTGTACCCTGGAGTGGCTAAGATCAGGAAAGGAGAGATCTGGGCCCCTCATTTTCATACCCAATATTCATTCCAAGCCTTCAGAAGACTCCCAGTTTTGAGCCCTCATCCTCACTGAAACAGACCTGCTATGTATACAGCACTTCCCAGGCACTTCTTGGAAGGTGCCTTCCTTCCTGTCTCCCCACCGCACCTCTTCCTGCAGCACAAAATCTATTAAAAGACTCACTATGGTGTTCCTTGATACTTGCACATAATTGTTTTTTAGATAGTGTGGAAGGAGTGATGATTTAAAAAGAAAGATAATGTTCAGAGTTCTTAACACCAAAGAGTTCTACCCAGAAGGGACTGGTGCTGGGTAGAATTTACCTGTGTTGTCCAGCACAAGCTGGCATCAGAGGATGGTGAATGGCACAGGCAGAGAACCAGAACCTATTGGGTTCGACCTAACGTGTCCACAGGTTGTCAGTGGATGGTGATGGCTGACAGCAGTAGTTACCAGTAGCTGGCTGTATAAGCTATGGCATCTAACATTATCTTGTGTCATCTTCTGACATCAAGATGCTGGCAGAAGGGCTGAGGAGATGGCTCAGTGGAATAAGCACTGCCCTGGCAAACACAGGGCCTGAGTTCAATTCCCTGTTCTGAAAAAAAAAAAAAAAAAAAAAAAAAAAAAAAAAAAAAGCTGGCAGAGCTGTACTTTGCCAGTTCAAGATTTCCATCTGAATCTATCAAAACAGTCCTATGGTTATTAGCAACATAATTCACTGTAATCATTAATAAAGCTTCTTTTATGTAAACTTGTGGTATTGAAATACAAAATAATTGAATTCTAACACAAATGTAGTCTAACTTGTAAAGCAGAACACATAATTTCTTTTTATAAAGGAAGAAAGAAAAAACACCACAATTAATCTTGTCAATTGTTATTTTTAAAGGTGAGGTTCACAAACATTCCTGGAACAGACATTTAGCAGGGTTGCATTGGGCAAGAAAGAAAATTTTTATTTAGATTTTGAAATGAGTTGTGAAGAATTATTTTTCTTTAGATTTGCGAAAAAATAATTTTTAACAGTAAAATGAGTAAACAGTTGAAACTAGACTATATAATCAACTAAACTATTAAGATGATAATCAAAACAAGCTTACATTATTTACTTGAATTGACTTTCCCTCAAGTAATTTGAATATTGGTTTTTAAAAATGTATAAATTATGTATCACAATCGTTCATAAGTGAAATTTATTTCATTAACATGAGGGTCTACACTGAAATGCCTTTTTTTACTTAATATGCTTTTTTGTTTTATAGATACTTTTATTTTGAACCCTGAGAATTCTCTGAATTTGGAGAAAGTAAAAGTGAAAAACATTTAAAGGATTAGATTAATGCCAACATTTTAAATAGATTTTATTCTTTAGATACAAAGAATAAAAGAGATTGACTACGTGAGTTTGCAGTTTAACTCTGCCTTTTCTCTTTATTGATATTATACCATGTTTCATTCTCTTCCTATTCTGGTCAAGGCTTTTCATAAGCTTAATGAATGTAAAACTAATGATAGGGGGCCAGACCATAGCTTAGTGGACCATAGCTTAAGTGTCCGCTTAGGCAGACACTGGGACCTGGATTTGATCCCTGGCCTGCCATAGCAGCCCTGCTCCCCCGGGGTGTGCCGGCAACTGAGAGTGGGCATGGTGGCGTACACCTGTAATCCCAACATTTGGGAGGCTGAAAAACAGGAAGGATCACTACGAGTGCAATCTGTGTAGTGAGACTCTGTAAACCCTGTACTAAATACATAAAAAAGAAAATAATAATAATGATAGGTACCATAAGCTTATATGATGTTATAATTCATATCCAACAAAATTTAGCTCTCAGGCTGTCTTCTTTTTTTTTTTTAATTTTTTTTTTATTTATTTGAGAGAGAGAGAGAGAGAGAGAGAGAGAGAGAGAGAGAGAGAGACAGTAGTGTGTGTGTGGCCAGCTCAGCCCACCAGGGGGCGGGGCTGGCTGGCATGTGGTGCTGGGGGACCGAACCGCGGTCCCTGATGCTTTGCCAAGCTTGCTCCAAGTAGGTGCCTTAGACCACTGAGCCATCTCTCCAGCCCCTAGGCTGTCTTCTTGAACTGTTAATTCTAATGTTATGCCTGAAAACCCTCCCATAATCAGAGTGAAAATCAGAAACAAGATCATAAGTTCTCTATGGATTTCATAGTATTATATAGTTAAAATTTGAAATGCATTATATATATATATATATATATATATATATATATATATATTCAAATCTATGCTTTGAAAAATATGTGCAATTGTAGAAGTTCTCATATGTTAAAATTATCAAGAGCTGGCCAGATAGTGCAGCAGACTAAGGCACCTGCTTAGGCAGGCACAGGGACTGGGGTTTGGTCCCCAGTGTGCCATGCCAGCCCTGCCCCTGGTTACCCTGAGAGGGCCACAGAGACTAGATGTGCTGGCGCATGCCTGTAACCCCACAGCTTGGGAGGCTGAAAACAGGAGGATCACTATGAGTCTGATCTGTGTACTGAGACCCTGTAGACCTTGTAGTAAACACACTTAAAAAATAAAAAAAAATAAAAAATAATGAAATTTTCAGGCCCTTGTTGGATTTACATTCCAGAACAGTGGTGGCTATAAATTATAGTAAGAAAATTAAAGTTACATTTGTCTATGATGGAAATTTAAAAGTAAAATGAAACAGGGAGGCCTAATATTGAGTGAAATGAATCAGAGATACAACTTTAAATATTGTGGTTTTCCTTACATGAGAAAACTAAGTTATAAATAGAGACCAAACTACAATACAGAAAATAGAATGTATGGGAGTGGATCTTTCTCAGATTGAAAGAGGATCAAGGGATGAGGGCACGAAGGAAAGAGAGAAAGAAGAGGGCCAAAATGGAGCTACAGTGTGTGCTGTGCACACACCAACTTTACAGAAGGAATGGAAACATGGTATATGACAATGTATACATTAAAAAAATTGTTTTCCCCCCAAAAAGATAGAAAAAATAAATCAGTCTATTTTCGCAATGAATAAAGTTCAAAAGTAGTCACCATTTTGTAACAGTGAATGTACTACAACCTACTGAATTATGCACTTTATAAAGTTAAATTCTGTGATATAAATTCTATCTCACTAATCTTGTTGGACAGTGGAAGGAGGATAAGAGATCCAGGCCAGTACCCATGTATTCAGTTTCACACGAACTTCAGGGTGTGGTCTAAAATGAGCACAATGGGACTAGGCTTCCAGTTGCAGTACAGTGCCTCGCCATTCTCATGTTTCTTCTACTGCACTTTGACTGACTATGAGCTAACGACATGGTTTATTCAGCAATTCTTGTTCTTACTAGCTGACTAATTTGTCTGACACTTAATTTAATATATATCCATTTCATGACAGAAAACCTCCCTGCGGATGTTTCTGAAAGAAAAAAATGTGACTAGTAGATAATTTGAGACTCTCACTTCATCAGCGTAGGAAACCTTCCTCCCTGAGTATATTTTTACTCCAAAGTACATTTTCTGAAGTTAGTATCAATACTAAAACTACAATGCAATAAAAATTTGAATTAGTAATTTTATATTGAAGAGGCAAGTGAAGTTCCAGGTCTTGTCTGTTGTTGCCAAATAGTATCAAATATTTGTGTTAGACAACACTTTTGTGAAAGGTAATGAGAAAAACGTTTAAACACCAGTAAAATGGTATGATTAATAAATGGGAAATCTACAAGATTAGCTAGCACACAAGAAACAAAATATCAAGAAAGAGGAGCTGCAAAAATAGAAGTAATATTCTTCCAACACTGACATTTATTTTTGTGTTGTTCCCATGTTTGTGATAGGCTAAAAATCAAGGCAAACAATGCGGTACAGGATTACTCCAATTTGGTAGATAGCAACAGTTTGTGTGACAGTGCTTTGAAACTGGCCATATAGAAATTAAACACAAGGACTCTGAGGATTCTACAGAGAAGAAATCATAGAACTGAGTCAAATGTATAAATATATTTTGGCAGCTTCTTCTGTATCGCAGCACAGGAAACTAAGAGGGCAACAAGTGACAAGCCATCTTGTTCTAAGTGAAACATGGCAGGAATTTAGATTCCTGGAAAGGAAAAACACAGATAAAACTCTATGATGTTAGCTGGATTCTGGTGAATTTTCTCTTCTTTCAAAGAAAGCTGTGGGCTCTCTCTCCATCAAATTTAAGCTTACCATTGCCCAAAATACAAACCAATGCATCCTATTTTTTAAGTACTTTAAAGCCAAGAATTCTTTCCTGTCTTTAAAAATAAAGAAAGATAAACTCTTTGGAAGAACAAAATATCATAGATAGTTCTGCAACTTTTCATACAGATTGTGTTGTTTTAGTAACAGAAGAGAGAGATTAAAAGTAGAAATGGACTCATACTTGATGCAGATGTTAAATTAATCAAAAGGACTTTGATTTTCTTATAAATAATGTACTTAAAATTAAAGAACCAAAAGTAAAGCTAAATGAAAAGATGTTTAATTTTGCCAGACATATGGAAATTTTTAGAAATAAAATCAGTGGAAAATCCAGAACTGAAATATAAAAGCTAAAATTGAAAAATCTAAAGCTAAAATTAAAAGTTCAGTGTGTGTGTTTAAAGCACATTAGTTATAGCAGAATGTGTGATTAGTGAACTTTAAAAGGAGGTAATAGAAAATATCCAGCACAAAGCAAAGAGGAAGGAAGCAAATAGGACTGAAGTAAAGGAAAGTAAATGAACATACAATGGAAATATTACATTGTAAGAGTAAATTAGACATTGAACTGAGTGGAGGTCCATAAAAATAGAAAAGAAAATAGGCATATAATGAAGATACAAGGTTGGGAAATTTCCAAAACTAATGAATATGCTGAGATAGGGAGTCTGACAAGGTAAAACAACAATATTTCATGCCACCTTTCTCCCAAAATAATATCTACCCAGAAAACAAGTTCTAGAATGATTTAGAAGACATATTTCATTAAAATAGATTTTATTTTCAGAGAAAAATGGCTTTCACTTGAATCACAAAACTAGTAGGAACCAAATTTATATCTGTAGATATATAGATATGTTGTAACTGACTCTGGGTTCAGATGTACAAATGCACAAGAACGCAACACATGGGCTGAGTTTGGCAGTACATGCCTATAATCTCAGTTTAGGAGGATGAGGCAAAAAGGAGTATCAGCAGTTCAACACAGCTCCATAATCTAACCATTTCTCAAAATAATAAAAATGTTTTGTATAAAAGAACATAAGAGCTGAGAAGCTAAAAATCAATACAAAGGTACTCATTCCCTCTAAAACTAGAGAACTGGAAATAAAGTGGATGTCCTGCCAATATAAAGAGATTAGCATAAATCCTGGTGGTAGGTATGAGGTGGGGGTTTGGAGCAATGCTAGCAAGCTACTCTGTGTGCAGGTGTTAAGAAAGCTGTCCAAAGTTAATTTAGGAGTAATAAAAATAACTACAAACTAGTATTTTTTGTCCTAAATTATTTTCTGTATTTACTCATACTTTAATGATATGCTTTATGCAATGCATTGGTGGCCAGTGATGATTATTCCCTGGATGTTCAGGGAAAAAAGCATCAAAAACCCTGCAACTTAATTAAAACATAAATAGGGAAGAGCCAATAAATATATTATGTGTCTTCTTCTACAACATAGTGGCTGTCTAAAAATGACTCTTTTTGGTTCACTGCATTAGCAATATTAAGCAAGTTATTATAGGACAGAAAAAGAGTCAAATGACTATATAAAGAAATTCAAATTACACTATTACGTTTGTACAAAAATTCTTCTGGAAATATGTTAGCATATTTTACTTGGAATTTGACTATATGTTTTTCATCAGTACTTGTCTTGTTTTACTAATAGTTTTTAAGATGGATACTTAAAATTCAAAAAATCTCCATTACGCTTTTATAAAATGCTTAACTTAGAAAATAATGTCTGTAGTCATACACACCAGAGCCAAGAAATTTAAAGGGGAAAATGACCTAATGAACATTGCTCTTTGAAGCAGAATACTTCTTACAGTCTATGGTGCATTCAGTCCCAATTGAATTAATTGGGATTTAACAGTGACTTTACTAAAGTAAAATATAGCACAAATTTATAAATAATCTGTTTGACTAATTTAACATATCAAAAATCTTTTTTTCTGTCAGTTTGGAGTACGGAGAGCGATAAAAGAAAGAAAAATGAATAATTCTGCTTTATAGTGAATAAACTTCAGCTCTGTTTATGAGTTGTATAGGTGTCTTCCCAAAGCCTCATGCAGTCAAGGGGTGGCTTTGGGAGTTTGTGATTCATTATTGTGGGTGTGGTTGCTGCCCCTGCCCTGGAGCAGGTACTTTACATTACAATGTAAGGAGGGGAGAGAGGCTAGCTAACTGCCTGAGCTGCTGTCCCTCCCTTTGCTTTCTGCTCTTTGCCTCCACCATGAAAGGTTGCTCTCTGCCATGAGCTGCTCTGCCTCAGAGCCAGCTGAGTATGGACTGAGGCCTTCAGAACTGTGAGCTAAAGAAACCTTTCCTTTCTTCATTTGGGTGTTGTGTATTTGTCCCAGCAATAAAAGATGAGGAACTGAGACAGGTGTATATTAGCCACATAGAGTATACTGGAATTTATTGTCCTAGTTTACATGCATATTGAAGATGAATGAGTTAGCAGATAAATTTTCTTAGAAGTATTAAGAATTATTTTATATAATATAATATTTATATTATACCATGTGTCCATAAGTAACTCTTGTAATTGTTTTAGGTATATGGATTTGTTCTTTCATAATTTAGGTTACAAAATGGAAGATTGAATGAGATAAACTGCTTTTATAATGTCCTGAGTAAATGCAAATTAGACAGCATAGCACAAACTTTAAAACATAAATCATAGAATCAAGACAAAGAAAAGAAATTCCAGGGTATTACTTGATGCATCAACTCCATTTGTTGTTTTAAAATGCTTATTTTTTCATCATTGAAAACACATGATCAAGTAAATGACTACCAAGAAACTTTTGATTTTCCTGTTTACTGGCAGCATTAATCTTAGTACACTCTACTTAAAAAAATATACAATAGCAAATGCCGTTTACCATGTACATGTAATATGTTAAACTCCAAGTACATTATATTCTCAGAAGAAATATAAATTTCAGGTAATTTGAACATTCTATTTTATTTTAAAGATGAGTAACTAAAATTTGTAAAGTGTATCAATTGTCTCACAAGCATGCAGAGAGTGGAAGATCTAGAGCAACTCTGTGCAGTGTGGCTACATTTCTACTCTCTTATCTACACTATCTCCTGGCTGCTCTAATTATCATTAATTTCTGGCTCAGTGGGAATTTTATTTTACTAAAACCAATGTTCAAGCATCGCCCTTAAGTGAAGACCTTCAATGAAAAATTTTTTGAAATATTGTCATCTAAGTGAATTATCACTAGCACATATAGATTTGATTGGTATTAATACTGTCTAAATGCATTTCAAATATTACTATAAAATATGATTTGTAGAAACAATGCAATATAAAGTGTAGTGTGTCAGAGTTTTTTTTTTTTTCTGCAATTTGCGCAGAAAAAGCAGCCTAAATAAACAACATAAGTGGGGCTGGCGAGACAGCTCAGCAGAGTAAGTGCCTGCTTAGTGCACTGAGCCGGCCACAGAGACTGGGCATGGCGGCATTCATCTATATTCCCAGGACTGTGTAGGATGAAAACAGGAGCAGTACTATGAGTCCAAGCTGTGTAATGGGACCCTTTACCAAATACATTAAAAAATAATCATAGTAAATAAAATACATGAACATACTTGAACTGAGATAAGAATTATAAAAATTTAATGCCTAAAATATTAGGTATTTTCTGGGAAGGGACATCTGTAATGTTCTGCTGTAATAAAGGAAAGCTCAGCAGAAAAAAAGATCATTGATTCTTAAAACTGAGCTGAGGGTTCCTGTCTGAGGAGACAGGTCGGTGGTCTAAGTGCCTGGCTGGCAGCGCAAGCACCAAGTTTTGATCCCCTGTACCGCATACCTTGTTGAACCTGAAATACCAGACATGCTGTGCCAGGCACCGAAACACAGAGTGGTGGAGCACACATGTAATTCCAGCAATGGGGAAGCTGAGATAGGAGTATCACTATGAGTCCACGTTGAGTAGTGAAACCTTGTATCAAATAAATAAATAAATAAATAAATAAATAAGATTTTTTTTTAAATGAGCTGAGCTAATGGACATGAAAACATTGAAAGAATAATACATTTTCCAGGTATTTCTTTTTTAAAATAATTTTATTGAGAAACAAATAGCAATGAGAGTTTCAAAATTAATTAGTTGCACAGTTAATACATTGCATATTGTTGTCTTAGTGGTTATTCATTGTATAAGATGCAGACGTGATATCCTGTTTACAAACACTATTACAAAAAATCTTTCTATTCATTAAGAGAAAGTAGCTGTATATCTATCCTATTTTGAATACGCAGATACAAAGTGGTTGTTCATTTCTTTGTCCCTTTTTTGTTTGGTTTCGTCAGAGAAGGGTATACCATTGTTATTTAAATACTGTAGGCATGTAAATTCAGCAAAATGTTCCAATATAGACCAGAAGTCCATAATAGTAGTGGGTTTTCTGTAAGACTGGCACTGTCAGAAGTTGTTGGCTTGAGCCTTTTACAACTCAGCATACTAAATATTTCTTAATTAGGTTATGTTTTAGAATCCCTGATGCAGTATGCATTTCCCTTTGGTAGAAATATACACATTTTAAAAAATTACTTTTTAAATTGTAGCTGTTACAGAAAGGTGAGACCAATCCAGAGCAAGCAGTACCAAGACAGCACTTATGAAGCAGTGTTTTGTGGACAAACTTGGAGCTGGTGAGAGAAAAAGTGTTCCTTAAGCAAGAAATTAAAGAATAACCTGAGATAAGTCCAGGTTGGAGAGACTGACTCCTCCCACTGAGACTGCTGGGGTCAAGGCAAACAACAGGAGAAGGCCAAGAGCCTTGTCTCACCCTTCTCTACTGCTGGGATCCAGGTGAGCTACACAGCGAGAACAGAGGCCAGTGGCAACAGCAGCCGCAGGACAGAGCTTCCAGCAAGGGTGAACAGAATGGACAGGTGGGAACTAGCAGTGTGAAACTCTCAGAAGTAGCAGCAGCAAATGAGACAGCAGGTGGTCAGTTAGGTGATCTGGCATTGTGCTTGGGACCCAAGACACACAGAAAAGAAGCAGATGGGTCTGGACACCCTTCTCTACATTTTTTTTCTTTAGTTTTTTCACATCATGTTTTTCTCTTTTATAAATGCTGAGGAGAACGCTGGCCACAAAAAGCTAATCTCATATCCCAAATCCAAAGACCACGTTCAGATAATCCATTGCATGATCCTCCATTCTTTGTCTTCTGCCTTCTTCTCTGGTTTCCCAAAGCACGTGTGCTCATCCTTGTCCTCAAGCCTGGATCCTACTTTATTTTCTGTTGTCTTTGCTGTGTCCACGATCTTTCTAAATTTCTCCACCTCAGAAAAATACCACTCCACTAACAGAAAAAACTGTGCATAAAAGCTCTCAATTTATGATCGGCTCTGTAATAATTGTGGATTTCACTTTTATGGTTAAAGGTTCAAAATTAATAGTTACCACAGTTTGCCAGGTTCCATACTGTGCTTGATGTTATTGCTAATGCTAATTAAGTACTTTAGCTAGGATATCATTTCTGTACTAATCAGGTGACATCAATTCTATAACAATATTGGGAAGTTCTAGAGTAGTAACCTTAGCACAGCTAAGCACTAAAGGACTGGAAAATGAGCTACACAGATGCCAACATCTCACTCTTAGCTAATTGGAAAGGTAGGATCTTGGGACCAGCACAAAATACTCTCACACAGAGAAGATATGCCTAAAGAAAAAAACTGTAGAGAGGCCTTAATTCTAATATAAAGTTATCTACTAGAAAAATTTACAAGAATCAACACAACTTATACAAAGGACTTGCTCAGGAAATCTAAAATAGTGATAGTTAAAAACTAGATGATGACAGGAAGACGATGGAAATGATGAATGATCAATATAGGAAAGAAAGAAAATGTATAAATTGATTCAAGCAGATACACAGGAAATTAAAAATTCCACTGAATTCTGGCAAAACTTCTTGAATGAACCTGAATATAGAATTTCAGACTTTGAAGAGAGGTCTCAGCTAACAAACATGAAAGGCAAGATCTCTTAAAAATAATGAAAGATCAGGAAATAGCAATTCAACAGCTGCAATGAGACACAAAGGATAATAATATGAGTACTTGAAATACCAGGGTGATAGCTCAGTGGCATAAATGCCTGCCTGGCAAATGCAAGGTCTTAAATTTGATCTCTGGTACTACTACTACTACTACTACTACTAATAATAATAATAATAATAATAATAATAATAATAACATATGTCAGAGAAAAAGTAGGAGTCAACACAAATGACACAAAAAATCCCATTTAAAGACGTAATAGTAGAAATTTTTTCCAGCATGGGATAAATATCTACCATGCAGATAAGTGACACATATGAACCTCCAATTAGTCAAACCAAAAATAAATGTACACCCACATATATATTATTCAAGATCCAGAAATTCAACACAAGAACAGAATTTTAAAAGCTGTTAGAGAAAATAAACTGATCATCTATAAAGGAAAGCTCATCAGAATCACAACTGATTTCTCTGGGGCTAGGGAGATAGCTCAGTGGTTTAAGTTCCTGCCTAGCAAGGGCAAGGGCATCAATTTTTTTTTGAAGAACCAGAGGTTGAACTCAGAACCTTGCTCTTGCTAGGAAAGCACTTATTCAACTGAGACATCACCCAGGCCCCAAGGGCCTCAATTTGATCCCCAATACTGAATGCTGGGCCAGCCCCATAACTTCAGGCATGTAGTACCAACACCAAAACCAGGTGTGGTAGTGCACACCCGTAATCTCAGTGCTTAGGTGGCTTAGACTATGAGTCTGAACTATATCCAGTAAGTAAAAAAATAAAATAAAATAAATAACTGATTTCTCAATACAAACTCTCAAGTCAAGAAGAGTTTGGAATACAATATATCAAGTCTTGAAAGAAAACAATTTCCAACCCAGATTGATATACCCTGCAAAACTATCTTTCAAAATTAATGGAGAAATAAAAACACATTCAAAAGAACTGAAGAAAGTTATGACCATAAAACCAACCCTACAAAGTATAATGAAAGATATTCTAGAGAGTCATAAAAGATCACAATTCCATGAAAAAAAAAGAAAGAAAGAAAGAAAGAAAGAAAGAAAGAAAGAAAGAAAGAAAGAAAGAAAGAAAGAAAGAAAGGAAATCACCAGCCAGGGCAAGCAATTAAACAGAGGGGAAAATAGGGAACATACAAGGAGAAAACAACTGGACAAAGATAAGGCAATACATACCCATAATGAATCAGTGTAAATGGCCTCCATTCACACACCAAAAGAAACAGACTAGTAGAATGGATGAAGAAATAAAATCTAACATATAATGTGAACAAGAAACACATTTAACTAAAAAGGAAATTCATAGAATGAAAGTCAGGGGTGGAAAACAATACTCCATGAAACAAGAAACCAGATAAAAGCAAGAGGATCTATTCTATTTGCAGACAATGTGACAAAATTCAAGCCAAGAATGATCAAAAGAGATAAAGAACATCACTACATATTTGTTAGGGGAAAACTTTGAGAGGATGCAATACCAATCATAGATATTATGCACCAAATATGGGAGCACACAACTACATAAGATTGATATTAGTAAACATAAAATAGTCAATGAAAAATAACACATCTGGAACCTTAATACTTAACTATTACAAATAGATAGATCATTCCATACCCCCAAAAAAATCAATAAAGAAATTGAATCAAACTTGTGAATAAAAGACTTAGTTGATATTTATAGAATATTCTACTCAACAATATTAGAATACATATTTTGTTTAGCTACACATGAGATATTCTCTAAAATAGACCATAAACTACCCCACAGAAAATGTCTATATCCCATGCATATAACCTGACCATAGTGCAATGAAATTAAGCACTAATGGTGAAGAAAACATAAAAATTCCACAAACACATGAAAATTAAAGAACAGTGTACTGAAGAATCAATGGATCACAGATAAAATTATGGAAGAAATTAAGCAATATTTACAATTACATGAGAATACAAACACAACTTATTGGAAGCTGTGGGATACAATGAAATCACTAAAAGGGAAATTTATAGTAGTTAATTCTCACATGAAGAAACAAAATGAACTCAGAAAAACAATTTTATGCTGCACTTCAGGCTTTTAGAAAAAAAAAGAGCTTGTGTATGCCAAAGCCTATGAAAAGGATGTAATTATAGAGATCAGAGTAGAAGTTAATGCACTTGAGACTACTGAGGAGTTGGTTCTTTGAAAGAATAAAATTGAGAAGGCTTTTTTTAGGCTACTTCAGGCTGCCTTAAGGGAAGATCTGGTGCAGCTTCTGGAACTGGATATCTAACTGTGGTACTATGCGTCTGACTACATTTGCCCAAATGGCACTTTAAACAACTGAACTATCTGGCAAGGTCCAAATAAAATTGATAAATCCTTAAACATTCTTATCAGAAAAGGAAAGATCAAAATTCATACTAAGACAAATGAAAAGGGTGAAATCACTACAGATCCACTGGAAATTCAGAAGATCGTTAGTGCATACTCTGAAAATTTTCACTCTCATAGAATAGAAACATAAAACAAATATACAGTGGGTCCAGGGAGATAGTTTAGTGGAATAAGTGCTTCCCTGGCAAGGTAAGGGCCTGAGTTCAATCCCTGGTTCCACAAAAGAAAAAAAAAGAACAAATATATAGATTCCCAAACATGTAAAAATTATCAAAATTGCCTCAAGAAGATATAAAAATTCTGAATAACCCAGCATCAGTTAATGAAATCTAAAATGCAATTCAATATTTAAAAAAGAAGAAAAAATGAATATTCAGGTCCTGATACATTCACTACAAAATTCTACAAGAAATTTAAAGAAGATTTAAAGCTAGTACTCCTCAAAAATTTGAAAAGGAAACAATACTCCCTAACTCATTCCTACAGACAAATATTAGCTTGTGTTATGGTTTGTGTCTAGCTTTCCCCTCATAGCCTCATGTAGTCATGTGGCAGCTTCTAAAGTTTGTGATTCATTCATGATCCAATGCTGGGGTAGTTAACCTGAATGAAACATAAGAAAGGAAGAGAGCTTGCCCTTTGTCACTGCCACCAGTTTTGCTTTTATCCACCATCATGAACTTCTGCCTCCACTATGTGCCACTCTACCTAAGAGCCAGCCAAGTACAAACTGAAACCTCTACAAACTGTGAGCTAAACATAACTTTGATTCCTTAATTTTGGGTGTCAGGTATTTTGTTCCAGCAATGAACAAAAACCAACTGAGATACGCTAATGGCAAAACCTGAGACAGACCCATCCAAAAAAGAGAACCACAGGTAATCTCTCTAATGAAAATAGATTTTAAAAAATTCTCAATAAGATACTAGGAAATAGAATTCAGCAAGTCATCAAAAAGATTATACACCATAACCAAGTGGGATTCATCTCAAGAATGCAGGGATGATTCAACATACAGAAATTAGTAAATGTAATAATACATAATAACAACAGAATCAAAGACAAATATGATCACCTCTATAGCTGCAGAAAAGGCTGGTGATGATGTCCAACACACATTTATGATAAAAACAGGGGGCCGGCCCATTAGCTCCGGTGTTTAAGTGCCTGCTGAAACAAAGCAGTCAGGTTCAGGATTCTGTGGTTCGATCCCCTCATCCTCAAGCCAAACCACACCTGCCCTGAAGGCATCCTGAGCACACCCCCCCAAAAAATGATAAAAACACACAGAAAATCAAAATAGATGGTCTTTACTTCAAACTGATGAAAGTCACTTATGACAAACCAACACCCAACATCATACTAAATGGACAGAAATGGAAATCTTTCATTCTAAGATAAGAAACAGGACAAGGATGTCCACTATCAGCATGCCTACTCAATATAGTTCTGGAAAAACTGATCAAGGCAATTAGACAAAAAGAAATAAAAAGAATAATGTGAACTTGTTCACATGTGAAAATGTGAAACTATAACTATCTGCAGTTGACCTGATAATTTACTTAGAAGGCCCAGGATTAGAGATCCCATTCAACCTAACTATGCTCCTCCTGTGTATTTTTTCAGAAAAAAATCAAAATATCATATCACAGTGATGTTTGTGTCCCCATATTTATGGCAGCATGATTTGTCATAGCTAAATCATGGAAAAAAGCCAAATGCCCATCAACTGAGGAATGAATAAAAAAATATGTGGTATTTTTATGCTATGGGGTATTATTACTCAATTTAAAAATGATCAACTTGAGGCTTTTAAAGGAAAATGGATGGAATTAGAGACTGTACTAATTAGTGAAATAAATCTGACCTACAGGTATAAAGATTGTATTGTCTCCCTAGTGTAAAAACCTGAAAAAATAAATAAAATCCAAGACATACAATAGATACTGGGAAAAGGAAAGAAACTGTTCAAAGGGAAGTAGAACTGGGATGAGGGAAAGGAAAAAGAAAGGAAATATATATATATATATATATATATATATATATATATATACACAGGATAACTTGGATAATTATACTGATGAATACTACTGGTCTATTAAAAAGAAACAGCTAATGCTTGATTTTATTAAAAGGAACAGCTAATGCTTAATTTTCTTTTTCTTTTAAAAAAATTGCAACTAATTTTGAATGCTTATGTCTGGTAATATAAACAACTAATTTGAAGACAACAATGCAATGAAACAACTATTGTTGAATTCCTTTCATTTTGTTTAGTGAAATTATGATCATTTCTAATATTTTGAAACTATTTTATTGTCTTTTAAAAAAAATTACCACAAATGTATATTGATAAAATAAATGACTAAAGAAATTTTTAAAATTGAGATCCCCCCGAATTCAAGGACCTAATTCAAAAATGGGCATCTTAGATGAATAAATACTCCTTAAATAAATATATGAAAACATGTTTAATATTAGTGGTCAATTGACAAATGCATGTTGAAAGAGCACTGAGATTCCATCTCATCCCAGAAAAATGCCTATCATCAAGAAATCAATCAATAGCAAATGTTGGCAGCACCATGTGGAAAAAGGAAACTTGTCCCATTGTTGAGGGTAGTGTATTCTGGTAAAATCACTGTGGAAATTAGTATGGAGATTCCTCAATGAACTAGAATTAGGGTTAGGGAAATAGCTCAGTAGCTTATGTGCCTGCCTGGCAGTAGAAAGGTTTTGAGTTTGATAACCCAAAAAGAAGTATGATGCTCAAAAAACTAGGATTAGAGGCCTCATTTCATCCAGCTACTTATGCTCCTGATCTATTTCCAAGAAATGAGAAACATTATACCACAGCAATATATGTACACTCATGTTATGGCAGCATACTTTGTAACAACTATGTCTTAGGAACAAGCCAATGCCCATCAGCTGAGGAATGAATTAAAAAGATGTGGCATTTTTATACAATGGTATTCTATTCAGCATTAAAATGGATAAACTTGAGACTTTTATAGGGAAAGTGGTGCAACTTGAGACCACAGTCTTAAGTGAAATACATCAGATTCACATGTGTAAACATCACATTGTCTTCCTGATGTGAGAAATTGAAAGCTTAAATAAGGTCTAAAATGTACAATAGATATTGTGATACTTTAAAAAAAATGGTCCAAAGGCAAAAAAACTAGGATGGATGAAAGGAGAAAGAACAGCAAGGAAAAGCAAAAAAAAAAAAATGCAGGTCAAATACATATCAGTGTAAAGGTAGATTAAAAGGCAGATTTGTGCTAATACTGACTGAAACTATTTTTATGCCCAAATCAATTTTTAAGCTAATATCATATAATGTATTAACTATTGTTATTCTCTTATTTTGTTATGGAATTTTGTTTTATCTTTATTTATCCTATAAAATAAAAAAAAACAAATATGATCAGGCTAAATGGAAATCCTGTTTTTTATTTTTTAAAGAGTACAAAATGGTAATAAAAAATTAGAAAAGATACGAAATTTCACTAAGCAAAGTAATAGGAATTCAACAATTGTTGTTGTATTGCATTACGTTATCATCAAATTAGCTGTGTAGGTTAGCAGATATTAGCATACAAGACCAGTTAAAAAACAAAACAAAACAACAAAAAAAAAGAGTTACAAGAAATTAAAAAGAAAAAAAAAATAAGAATAAAAAGAAAAGCATTTTAATTATTAACTGCTCCTTTCAAAAGACCAGCAGAAATTGAAGTACAATTATCCAAATTATTCTGCCTATATACACAAATATTATCTTTTCCCCTTCTTTCTTTTGTCCTCTTCCTCATCACAATTTTTCCTTCCCACTGAACAAATTCTTTTCCTGTGCCAGAAAGAATGGCTATCATCAAGAAATCACCCAATAACAAATGCGGGAGAGGCTGTGGGGAAAAGGAACCCTTCTCCACTATTTGTAGGAGTGAAGATCGGTACAACCATTATGGAAATCAGTGCGGAGATTCCTCAAAAAGCTAGGATTGGGAGTTCCATTCAAGCCAGCTCTTCCCTCAGGTATTTTTCCAAAAGAAGTGAATTCATCGTACCATAGCAATATATGTGCACCCATGTTTATAGAAGCACGGTTTGTCATGGATAAACAGTAAACACAATTGAAATGCCCATCAACTGAGGAATGGATAAAGAAGATATTCACACAATAGAATATTATTCAGCTATTATAAAGATAAATACTAGGTATTTGTAGATAAATGGATGCAACTAGAGGCTGTATGGGTAAGTGAAATAAATCAGAACCTCAGTGCAAACATCATATTGTCTTGCTAGTTTGAGAACCTGAAAGAGTAAATAAAATATGAAAGCATTCTAAAATTTGTAAAGTACATACTAATAATGATGAGAAGAAAATTCCTCACCCTGTAAATTAACCAAACAAATAAAGAAAAACACCAATTTATGAAGAAAACAATTCAGACAGAGGAGTATGCATTGATATGAGTCTATCTTTAGTTCTAGGCTTTGTTCCTGTACATAAATGATTCCCATTTCCATCAATATTCACTATAAAGCAAGACCAAGCTCTTCAGACTTTAGTTTCTCTAGTAGAACAAGGAGGAGGAAAACATTTTAGGATTATTTATTTTTAAAAAGAACACTTATATGTTAGAAAACTAAGGGCATAGTAATTTAATTATTTTATTAAGTGATCTTAGGACTATATTCAGAAATCAAACAACAGAACTCTGTATTAAGTGTTTCAAATGCAATTTTTCAACAAAGAAAATTACAGTTTGGAAAAATATTCTAAGATCATATAATAATATGCTTCTGGTATGAATTGGAATTCACTTTTTTTCTGAAGAAGCTATGCCAGCAGTTGATAGAATACCTAAAACCCTGAAAACACTCATAGGAATTGTGTCCACTGGGGAATTTTTTTTCAGGCCTTGAAATCAACCCAGGTCTGAATTGTCTGCAAAGCACCTGTCAATTAGCAGATTCTCTAGCAACCTGAAAAGCACCTGGGACAATCCAGGTCGGCACAGAATCACACAAACGGTTTAGAACTATGTTTTAATGAGGTACTTTACCATGGGGGGAAAGGCTTGATTATAATTAAAGAAGAAACCAAGATACTTTCTGCAGTTTTTTTTTTTTCTTAGATGGTTTTAGCTACTACTTTTAGCTAATTATAGAAGCTACAAAAATAAGACTTGCATTTGCAAAAAAAAAAAAAAAAAAAAAAAAAAGACAGGTTTTTCACTATTAAAATGTATCCAAGTAAATATTATAGAACACTGATACTTTACTTTATAAGCAAAATGTTCCCAAGCAGTAGGTTTCAGGCTTGACAGAAACGTGTAGATTCCAAATTTATCAAATTACTAGAATTTGAAGTTTTAAAATGAAAAAACCCACTGAGCTGTTATAACAACTGATAAGTGATAACTGAGGTGGTCATTTTAGAATCACTTCTGCACCAAATTGGAAGCTTGAGCTGAGCAAATGAACAAAAATATTTTTTGAATCTCTTACCGTGCTTCTAGGTTTACCCTAGAAATAACTTTTAGAAAGTAATACTTTGCCAGAGCCAAAGATGATTTTTAAGATAATGAGTTCAAAAGTTTCAACCTCCTAACTTTAGAAGCTATTCATGGTTACCAAAATATTTTTTCTCTGGAAAAAGTAGTCCTGCTTTCATACTATTGTTAATCATGGTTATCACTGAAAAGTATCATATTCTAGCAAAGGTGAAAAAGTCTTCAGTTATATATCATATATATATATATATATATATATATATATATATATATAATATATATGACATACATTATCAATTAAGATGTTAAAATGAGATTAAAGTTAAATAGAACTCAAAACACAGTTATCATACAGATCATTTTATAAAATTAATATTAATACCTTGCTAGTTTTGTGATTCTTAGTTCTATAAGTTATGTGGGCAGTTTTAGCATATGTTAAGGTTTCAGTCCAAAGTATACCACAAAAATGGGTTCGTGGTCTAAGCACCTGCCTGGCAAGTGCAAGGACCTAAGTTTGATCCTTGTTTCACAGGCTGCGTGGGCCCTGGAACCAGGTGCTCAGTGCCAGCCACTGAAACTGGGCATGGTGGTGCGCGCCTGTAATCCCAGCGCTGGGGAGGCTGAGACAGGAGCATCACTATGAATCTGAGCTGTATAGGGAGACCTTGTACCAAATAAATAAATAGATAGGTAGGGGGAGAGAGAGAGAGAGAGAGAGAGAGAGAGAGAGAGAGAGAGAGAGAGAGAGAGAGATTTATTTTAAAAATTAGTAGGATTTGCCAGGCATATAACTCAGCAGTATAAGCACCTGCTTGACAAGTGCAAGGTGAGTTCAATCAAAAAAACAAAAATTAGTAGGACTTCCCAGGATCAAACAAACAAACAAAGCCAGAGAAGCAGGGCAAGCAAAGAATATGATGCTCATTTAAAATAAAAAACAAGGGGCTGGTGAGATGGCTCAGTGGTCTAAAGCACCTATTTGGAACAGGCTTGGCAAAGCACAGGGACCGCGGTTCAATCCCCCAGCACCACATGCCAGCCAGCCCCGCCCCCTGGTGGGCTGAGCTGGCCACACACACACACACACACACACACACACATAAATAAAATAAAAAAAAAAATAAAATAAAAAACAAACTGAGAAACAGCCACACAGAATGAGAAGACTTTCCCTTCATTTGTAAAACTTGTTTGCACAAGTCTGAAAAATTAAACATATAAAGTACATATATTTAAGAATTTTATTTTTCAAAGCAAACTTTGAAAGAGTCTATGGAGAATTTCCTAAAAGTGCAGTAAGATCTTATCTGGAGAAACACATGGTTATGGGAAATATTTCATACAATTGTTATTTTCATTATAGACAGCTAAGGTAGCCAAATATTAATAGTCAGTGAGGGATGCAGCCCTAAAGAAAGTCAATATAAAATATACAGACCATAGAATTGTGGCTAGGAGCAATTATGTATGAATTATTTTGCAGGACTGTCTGTTTTTTCTAACTCCTGCCGCTGGTTAATGGCAGTCTGCCCTATGCAAAAAAGCAAACCTTCCTAGAGTTCTCCCAAAGAGAATTGAACTTAGCTTGGAAGCTCCCAACTCTTAGCAGTCAACGTCCTAGGGATACGGCCCAGCATAGTCTACCTCCTTCCATCCTTCTTGACTGCCCTGCTTCCTGCTTCTGGACTACAAGCTGTTTCTCATCTGCCCATATCCACCACCCCTTCTTGGGGTCAGCCATTTCTGAACTGAGACCTTTACAGAGTAAACAAACCTCTGCTTTCCTAAATTGTTAATGTTGAGTATTTCACCGTAGTAACAAAGAAAGTGCAATCCAAAAGAGCTAAACTCAAACTCTAATTAGATTTTTCCCTCAAGGAATCCCTCAGTTTGTAGAGAACACTGGAGTAAGGCCCAAATATGTAGAGCCGGTTAGACATGGGTGCATGTAGGGATTATGTAGGACACGACCTGGGCGGCTGATGGCTGTGCACAACTGCAAGTGCATGTACTATGTAGTTGAGGAAGACAGTTCTTGCGAAATTATCACCCATGCTGTGTGCCCCAGGAGCCCCCTGAACTTTCCTCGACCCAGATACGGAGGCTAAATCCCTGATTATCTTAGATTATACCAATCAGTGAAACAGTTATTTTTAGAAATCAGCCTACCACTGTGAATATACTTGTCCCATGATGACTGGGGAATTCTGTTGAATTGTCCCTGCCTTTTAGCATCGCTAGTTGTTTGGTAACTGTATTTTGCATCGAGAACCTTATAAATAAGGGTTTGCCTCCCTTAGCTTCCACTTTCTGTGCAAGACTTGCATTCCTCCTTTTCTACTGGGGACCTTCCTCTCTAAACCAGCCTCGCCTGGCTTCTCTGATCCTCACTGGCACAGAGGCAAGGGAGCCAGAGATAGCCAGAGGGAGGCAGGGGAGCTTTGAAGTCCCCTGGCCCCTCAAAGGCCGCCTGCCTAAAAGGACAAGTGAGCAATGGCTGCCTTAATGGGATCAGTCAGAAGTCAGAGTTCTGGACTGCTGGGAGGACGGAGGAGCGAGCCGCTAAATCCTCTCAGAAACTTTGATGATTTTCAAAGTCGCTGTGTACAAGATAGGGCTCCACGTAATTCCACAAAAAGCAGAATTTAAAACGCATATCAGGGCCGGCCAAATAGTTCAGCAGATTAAAGCGCCTGCTTAGACAGACGCAGGGGCCGGGAGTTCCAACCCCAGGCCTTCGGTGCCTGCCCCACCCCCGCGTCTCCCTGAGAGGGCAAAAGAGACTGGGCATGGTGTCTCGTGCCTGTAAACCCAGCGTTTAGGAGGCTGTAAACAGGAGGATCACTACGAGTCCGATATATGCAGTGAGATCCTATACAACCTGTACACCGGGCTTCATGCTATGACCTATGGTTGTAGCCAATTGGGTTGTACATACTGTTCTTCAGGTGCAAAACACAGCTACTAGGGTAATAAACTCAGAAGCAATCAATTAAGGAGGCATCTAAAATAAAGGAATATGGTTTATTTGGAAAAGGACATAAAAGAAAATAGAACACTATTCTGGAATAGGTGACAGCATGAGAATTCTCTTTAAATAATACTAAGAAAGGGGTCGGCCAAATAGCTCAGCAGATTAAAGTGCCTGTAAGCAGGCACAGGGATCAGGGGTTCGATCCCTGGGCCTGCCATGTCAGCCTCACCCACTGGGTGTGCTGAGATGGCAATTGAGATGGGATCTGGGAGGCTGTAAACAGGCGGATTACTATGAGTCTGATCTAGTAGTGAGACCCTGAACACCCTGTAGACCCTTCCCTAAAATACAAAAAGAAAAAAATAATAATAAATAAATATTTTTTTTTAAGTGAGTAACTATGGCTTTATGTCCTCAACTCTTTTTTATTCAGGACTAGTGATTTCTCCCTTCCCCAAGTGGCCACCTGGAAGTTGTTGCCATCCGATTGTCTCTCTAGTTGTCTTTGGTCAAACCTGAGCACTTCTGACTACATCTTTCTAGCGCACCATTTCCTCCCAGCTTCTTTGTAATGGGTAGGTGTGAGGGAGAGCCTCATGGAAAGGAAACTTAGATTTGGAATTTAAGAAAAGGGGACATATGCATATCTGATGCATGTGCAGTGGTGCTAAAGTGAGGATGTACTCGTAGTGTATGTATATAGGTGTGTGTGTGGCTTCTATAAATTTAGAGTCCTTAGGTGAGAGACCCTTATGTTCTTTGCATTTCACCAATGGTAGGTGAGTGCACTGGTTTCCCTGGTCACACTTCACTTGTTATTGGCTAGTTGTTTCTTTCTTTTCCAAATATTTATGATTATTAACTGTCTCACACAAGTTTTGATTATTAACTGTCTCACACAAGTTTTAAAGAGTTTTCTTTCCCATCACATATTATGCTAAAACCAGTAAACTAGAAAATGTGATTGCTTCTTAGGACATAATTACCTCAAACTCTGCACCTTGATATACGTTACCAAATGAAATTTGAGTCCTCTGACTAAATTGGTCACATCCAAAAAAACAATACTACATATATCTAAACATTTACAACAAGTGATTTTTATGGTTTTAATATTTATGAAAAGTAAAAGATATCAATGTGCCCCTCAAAACATTAAAAATGAAAATTATGATTATGTAATTTGCGTTTAAAAGCTCACTTGACATTACAGGAAGAGTGAGTAAAATTCAAATGACAATCAGTCATAATTTATATTTCTTCTTTTCCTTCTCCTTTTTTTGTTTTGCTACTGGAAATTCAGCTGAAGACCCCATGCTCTCCAGGCAGGCACTTCACCACTGAGCTAAACGCCCAGCCTCTAAAAATTTGTATTTCTTATACTGCTAATGAAACAAAATTTTTCATTTTATGTGCCCAGAGAAAATTATTAAAGAAGGTGCAATGCATATCTTTAAATTTTTCTATAATAAAAAAGAACACATTTGGTGAACTTCACACATTGGAAAGCCACATATACATACTTTTATACACATGATGTATATATATTTTTGTGTTATATTATATTATGTATTAGTAGATGTTATTTAGTATAAACCACTAGGGAAAATCAAATAAAAATAAAACTATTGTATAGTTTATAAAAAAATTATATATTAAATATCAAAATAACAAGCACTTTAAAATTATTTTCATGATTTACTTGTCAGACCATTTTTTGATGTCTGAAAAAATTTTGAGAGAAAAATAACTTGTAAAGACTTCTACGAGATTCTCAACTAAGATAATAATGAACAGATGGCTTGATAATTCTAACCAAAGTTTAGTCTAAATGAAATGCTTTGCATGAATGATATTTTAGGTAATGATTGGATGAGTGATAATAAATTAATATTGAAATGAAGTCAAAATTATTTAAAAATCAGGGATTACAATTGTAGAAAATCATGTTCGGATAATAAGGAAACTATCCCTAAAGACTTTCCTCTTTCTTTTGTAAAGAATAAGAATTATAAAATTGTTGTGTATAAAATGGTACCATATAACATGTGTTTGATTGTGTAAGTTATACATTGTGTATAAAAGCTCACTGTTAAAGATTTTTAATCTTACATCTTTGTGATGTAGAATGATTAATGTTACTGTAGGAATTTCAGCTTTGAAATTTCTTGATTTTTTTGTCCACTTAATTCTAACACTATATCTGAATGAGTATACAACATGGGTATTTCTATCTGCTCAAGATGTTTCTAGAACGTGGAACTTAACCTTTTATTTTAAAAATAATCGGAGAGAAAAAAAAAGACATGAAAGCATGAAGAATAAAAATTTGTTCTGGGATTAGTAGCAGATCTCTTTTATTAAATACTTGCATAAATACACAAAAAGGAAAAAACACCCACAGTAGTGGCAGAAGGTGGAAGAGTGACTGAAAAGCAATTATTAGATATGCAAAATGTAAAAAAAAAAAAGATATGCAAAATGTGTGACAAAGCTTCAGATTTCAGGGCAAATGTCCCAATGTTCTTAAGAATAGTCGAAGATAAAACAAATATAAAACTTTTATTGAATAAATTTTCACCTGTTTAAAACAAAACAAAAAAATTTGATATAATTTTCATGAACAAAAGTTATATTTGGCAGAATAAGGTACAATGCTAGTGATCAGTACAAAGAAAACTTTCAGAATATTACTTTCCTACCTCATGAAGTCTTGGGGTGAAGCAAGAAAGAACGCAACAAAGGTGATTTCATGTGTACTCAAATGTGGCTTGCTTTCTCCTAAAATATTAGAGGACAAAAAGCAGTAGACAGGACTGGGTCCCCGCTGTTTGGTCGTGTTTGAGAGAACTGCGTGTTCTGAGATCAGTGGTATCCAATTAGAAACACTGCATTTTTGACAATTGACACTTATAAAACTTATAAAAATCGATAGCATATCACATAATCTGATAGTTTTTACATATAAGCCTGCCTGTGCAAGGTTCCCTTTATGGAGATAGGGTTGTTTCAGCATACCACAACTTGAATGAGTAACTCAAGTAGTCATAGTAGGTGTAGGCTTTCCCGAGGCTGCCATCTCCTTTCCACTTGTAGCAGTGATTTCAGGGTTGATTTCTTTGTACTTCCTTCTGTTCAGCCTAGCAAAAATTCTTCGTATTTCAAGCACAGGCTTTTTATGTGTCATGGATAGGATATACTGTTAAGAAAGGCAGAATCCCTGAACTCAAGAGGTCAGGAATTCAGGTATAAATAGTCAGTCTTTTCATGTAACTCTGAAATATGTAGGTAATCATAGTCAACATGATTTTGGAACCACTAATAACCAATCTGATATCAGTGAAAATGTGGTTTCTGAGATAAGTTCATTTCAAACTTAATTACTACTTTCACACTGCTTGAATACTTGTCCAAGAATCTCAACAAATTTCTAGAAACACAGTGAATAAGCCAACATTTTAACCAAGGAGTAAAATTAAGCAAATAAAACAGCAATCACATGAAAGTGACCAGATATTCCTTTACAAGAATTCCAGAATTTAAACAACATTTAGTTTGTTATGGAAAAATAAATATGAAATTATATAGCATAGGAAAAAACTAGTTTTTGTAGACTCAAAATTTTACCTTTGAGGGCCAGACAAACAGCTCAGTGGATTAAAGTGCCTGCTTAGGCAGATGAAGCAGCTGGGTTTGGATTCCCTGACCTGCTGTGCCACCCCCATCTCCCAAGGCACACTGAGATGGTGATTGAGACTGGGCATTGTGGTGCACACTTGTAATCCCAGCTCTTGGGAGGTGAAGCACAAGCAGATCACTACAAGTCTGATCTACGGAGTGAGACTCTTAAACCCTGTAGACCCTGTACTAAAAAAATTCACCTTTGTTCTATGTAAAAATGACAAAAAAACTTAAAATATATGGGCCTTATAAAATTACTAAAATCTTAACAGCCACTAACTGAAAGATTAAACAGTCTCAGGATATCATATACAATGTTGGGCTTCAGACAGAGAATGTCAAAAGCAACATAAGAAAAAAGACAGTGAAAATTGAGTCTGTATTTTGCATAAAAATTATAGCAAATTTTTTGTAATAATAGTCTGTCTTGTTTGTGGGCTTTTTCAAAGGTTGCTTCCTGAAACTCTACATATTGTGGATACACTGTGAAGCCATTGAATGGGTTTTTAAATTTTACTGTTGTTTCCAAGATACAAATTTATATATGTCATCTAAGAGAAGATAACTAGTATATTAGTCTAGTGGTAATTATGTTCAGATGTTCATGATTGTCCGTACCTTGGAAAGGACTCTCAAAAAGTATGATAAGAGAAGAAGTCCAGAAACACAAATAAGCAAAGCTTTTAATAGGTTTTGAAATGCAATGACAGATGGAATATGGGTCAACTGTAACCACTACCCAGTCATTTTAAATATGCATCCGCACAAAATACCTACGATGACAACCTGTGAAATTTTGACTATTACATCATCCTGTAGTTATATTTTATGTATTGGATCACGAAAAGAGATGCTTGAATTTATCTTTTATTTGTTTGAAAGTGCCTTGGAATTCACATATATTTGCTAATATCAAGCAAAGATCTGAACTATTTCTGTGTTTTCAGTGTTATCAGACATTTAATTACCCCATACTGTGCCTCTTATTTTGCTATCTCAAGTTCAACACCTAGGTTTCATCACGTGCAACACTAGCTACTGACAATCTGGTTTCTGTTTCTTTTTTAAATTCCTTGTATACGTCAGCACTTCATGTGCTTGATATCCACAGACTCATGATCTCCACGTGTTCACTGATATGCTAACTCTTCTCAGGAAGAAAATGTAACTTAGGAAGTTATGACTGACAAGAGAACAGAACCAGCACTCCTGGAGGTGTGTTCCATTCTGGCTAGGAGATTCTAGAAACTCATGCTAGGTTTTCAGTTGCTTCAAGTATTTAGCAGGATGAATTGCACTGCACCATTTATTAAAGAGGCTATGGTTTTCTTTTCTTTTTTTTTTTTCCAGAGAATGTGTTTGGCCCCTTTGCAATGATAAGGTAGCTGAATGTGTTTACAGCCATGCTGGCATCTTCTCTTCTCTGGCCTTTTATTGCCAATAGTGTGCTGATTGTGTTGCAGTAACTTTTTAAGGTAATTTGAAGTCACAGATTGTGATACCTTGTACCTTTCTTTTGTTGCCCAGGATTGATTGTACTATTTGGGTTTCTTCTGGTTCTATATGAATTTTAAGAATGTTTCCTTTAGATCTGTGAAGTATACTCATGTTATTTTGATTGGGGTTGCCTTGAATCTGTATAACAATTTTGGGAGCATGGCCAGCTTCATAATTATGGTTCTTCCTATCCAGGAGCAAGGAATATCTTCCCATTTTCTGAAATTCTCTTCATTCTCTCTTTTCATACTACTGTAATTTTCACAATATAGATCTTTTGCTGATTTTGTTAGATTGATTCTTAACTATTTCAATTTTTGGATGTCATTGTAAAAGGCGAGGTTTCCATAATTTTTCTTTCAGTGTGCTTGTTATCTTTGTATGGTAATGTTATTGATTTTTGAGTGTTGACTTTGTATCCAGGTAAGTTACTGAATTTATTTAGTATTTATAGAATGCTTTGGAAAAGTTTTGGTGGTCTTCCTTGTAGAGTGTCATGTCTTCTATGAATAATGAAAATTTCACTTATTCCTTTCCTATCTTAATTCCTTTTATTTCTCTCTCTTGTCTATTTGATTTAAATAATGTTTACAGAACTATGTTCAATATGAGTGGAGACGTTGGACTTGTTCCTGATTTTAAAGTGAAAGCTTTCAGTTTTTGTCTGCTTGGTATGATATTGGCTGTTGGTTTGTCACAGACAGCTTTTATCAGATTGAGGTAAAGACCATCTATTTTGATTTTCTGTAGGATTTTTATCATAAATTAATGTTAGACTTTTTTCAAAAAGCTTTTTCTGAATCTATTAAAATGACCATGTGATTTTTGTATTTGGCCTTGTTGATATGGTGTGTTGCATTTATGGGTCTGTGGGAGCTAAACCATCCCTGCATTCCTGCGATGAATCCCACTTCATCATCTTATGTAATCTCCTGGATGATTTGCTGCATTCTGTCTGATTGTATTTTATTAAAGATTTTTGTATCTATGTTCATTATTGGAGATTAACTTCCAGTACTTTTTTTGGTTCAATATTTTTCAGATTTTGGTATCAGGGTGATAATTGCCTCCAGGAATGAGTTAGTGATGATTAAATTTTTATATTGTATTAAAGTGTTTGAGAAGAATTGTCATTAAATGTTGTCTAAATATATTAGAGAATTCGGCTGTGGACACATCAGGCCCTGTGCTTTTCTTTTTTTAAGGTTTTATTATTATTATTATTATTATTATTATTATTATTACATTTTCAATGTAATTGACACTGGGTTATTCAGAATTTTCAATTTTCTTAATTCAGCTTTGGTAATTTATATGTGTATATAATTCCATCCATTTCTTCTGTGTTTTCTATCCTATGATAATACTTAATTTTCAATTAAGTATTGACAGTATTCTGAATTGTCACAAGATTTCTAGTAATTTCACCCTTTTCATTCCTTATTGAATTAATATAAGTTTTTTCCCTTTCCTTTTATTTTTAAAAGGTTTCCTAAGGGTTTATAAGTTTTATTTATTCTTTTGGAGAACCAATTTTGAATTCATTCATTCTTTACTGTTTTCCTACTCTCAATTGTGTTGAGTTTTACTCTTATTGTTATAATTTCTGCCTGACCTTAGGCTTGAATTGCTCTTTGTTTTGTAGAAGCTAGAAGTGCCACATAAAGTTCTTTATTTGTACTTGTTCTCTTTTCCTGATATGAGAAAGCACTGCTATGAATTTCCCTCTGAAGATTGATTTCACTACATCTCACAGGTTCCAATAAGTAGTATCTGCATTTTCATTTGACTGTAAGTGTTGTTTAATCTCTTCTTTTTTATCTCCGGTCCCATGGGCTATTCAGGAGGGTGTCATTTGATTTTTGTGTATTTATGTAGTTTTCATGATTTTTTTGTCAATAATTTCGAATTTCATTGCACTATAACCTGGTAATAAGCATGCCATAATTTTGATTATTTGCATTTACTTAAGCAAACTCTATGTGTTAGTATATAATCTATTTTGAAAAATGTCCCATATGCAGCTAAGAAGAATGTGTGTTTTGATGTTGGGGCAGTCCATTTCTTCAAAAATCTGGTTTAATTCTGTTAATTCTTTACTGATTTTTTTTGCCTAATTAATCTATCTCTTTGTGACAATGTGGTGTTAAAACTCCTTGTTACTATTGTATTATTGATTTTTTGGTTTTTATGTTCAAATTTGACTTTCATGACTGGGTCTTCCTTAATTTGGTGCATATGTATTTATTATCGTTATCTCTGCCTTATGAAGTTTTCTCCTAACAAGAATGTAATGGGATTGTTTATCTCTTTGTTCATTCTTGATTTTAATTTCACATTGTCTGTAACCACAAAAGCTACCCCTGCTTTGGCCTGGGTTCCTATTGCATGGAGTGTTATTTTCCATCTTTTGACTCTCATTCTATGAATTTCTTTTTCAGTTAAAGGTATTTGTAGTATATAGCACAGTGTTGAATTTAGATTCTTTATCTACTCTGCCAGTCTGTTTCTTTTAATTGGTGAATTGAGGCCATTTACATTAATGGAAATGCATGTATTCACTTGTTTTTCTCATGTTATTTTCCCACTGTTGATTCCCTATTCTCCCCTTCTGTTTAATTGTTTTTCCTTCTTGGAAGTTCCTTTCTACTGTTGTTCTTGGAATTGTGGTCAATTTTATGTTTTCTGGAATATAATTTAGTGCCTTTTGTAGAATTGGTTTGGTGGTTATGAATTTCTTCAATTGTTCTTTGTCATGGAACTAATTCTCCATTTATTTTGAAAGGTCAGGCCTGCCAGATAGCTCAGTGGACTAATGCACCTACTTAGGCAGGCACAGGACTGAGTTTGAGTCCTTGACATGCAGTGCAAGCCCCACCCCCAGGGAGCTCTGAGATGGCAATTAGGACTGGGCATTGTTGCAAGCACTGGTAATCCCGGCACTTAGGAAGCTGATAACAGAAGGATCACTATGAGCCCGATCTTGTAGTGAGACCCTGTAGACCCTGTTCTAAATATATGAAAAATTAAACAAAAAGATAGTTTTGCAGGGCAAATCAAACTGGGTTGGAAGTTGTTTTCTTTCAGGATCTGTAATATACCACTGACGATGCTTTGTATTGAGAAATCCGACATTATTTTGATGTATATTCCTGCATAAGTGATCTATTTCTTTCCTTTAGCAGCTCTCAATACTCTTATTTTGCTGAATTTCTGGAATCCTGATTATTATGTGTCTGCATAGTGCTTTCGGTTATGGATAATTGGATTTCTACATGCCTTGCTTATCTGCATGTCAATTTCTTTTTCCAGGCTTGGGAAATTTATTTTCCATTATTATTTATTCAGATTGTGTTTTTAAGTCATTCATGTAGACTCCTGCTTTTTCATTGATATCTGTCAGTCTTATATTGTTATTATTTGCATCCCCTTGCAACTATTAAATTGTCATTTTCTGATGCCTTGTCATTTTTTTTTTGGCAGAACTGGATATTGAACTCAGGCCCTTGCATTTGCCAGGGAAGTGCTTATTCCACTCAGCCATCTCGCAGGCCCCTATCTTTTCATTTTTTGAAGGATCTTTCCTTTTGTGATTGCTAGCTACAGCATTATTTTCAAAGTTTGAAGGCCTATCTTCAGTTTTGCTCCAGCTATTTCACTAGTTTTCAAATAATCTCTCAGATAAATAAAAAAATGAGAACCATAATAAAAGAATTACTGAAGCATCAAAAGAAGAAAGTGAAAAAATAGAGAAGCACATCAAAAGAAGTCATAGTTTACAAAAATTCTTGAATCTCCTGATTTTTCCCAGGTTCCAGTGTTGCTCCCTCAAAGGAGGAGGAACAGATTGCAGAATGTTTTATTCCCTCAATATCTGTTTTAATCTGTTTCATACATTATAGTTCTCACTTTTATCGTTCATACAAAATTTCTGTAATATTCAATGCTTCTGTATTTTTGTAAACTATGACTTCTTTTGATGTGCTTCTCTATTTTTTCACTGTCTTCTTTTGATGTTTTAGTAATTCTTTTATTATGGTTCTCATTTCTTTATTTATCGGAGAGATTATTTCTGATGGGTTTTTTTTTTTTTTTTTAGCTTGATGTAGTTGTTTCCTTATTTCAGTTGCTATTATTTCAGAAATTTCAGATGTGTGACTTTTATATTCTTCTATGCGCATGTCTCCTGACTTGCTCTTGAGTGGGGTAGAGGTCTGAGATTACATTTTTCTCCTTTTTTGGCCATTCTTGAATCTCCTGATTTTTCCCAGGTTCCAGTATTGCTCCCTCAAAGGAGGAGGAACAGATTGCAGACTCAATTTTCTCCCAGGTAGCTGCGTGAAGCTTCTGAGTCTCCGTTGCACTCAACATCACTCCTGCAGTCTTCCAGGCAGAGGTAGAATTTTATAATGGAAGTATTCCACTGCATTCTAAAGAAAAGAACCTGAAGAATTAGAAGTAAATGATAATAAAATCTAACATATAAATTTTAAAAATAAATAAAAGAAAAAAGAAATTCCATTTGAATTAGATATGTCTCTTCTAGGTATTTCTCCAAAAGACAGAAAGTTATCACATTACAGGGAGGCATGCATACTTATGTTTATATCAACATAATTTATAGTGAAATCTTGGAAATGGGCCATATACCAATCAGCGGACCAGTGGATACACGAAATGTTACTCTTCCATAAGAAAAAAAGTCTGATTCATTCATGGATAAATGGATGCACCTTAAGATCATAATATTAAGTGAATAAGTCAGACACTTCAGCTTAACTGCAGGTACCTTGTTCTTTCCCTTATATGAGAAACCTAAAATATAAACAAAAAAAAGATAAAAAATAATGCTTTTCTTTCAAGTGGGAAAAGAAACAAGAAATGGAAGGAGGGAATTGATTAGGGAAAGAGAAAAAGGAATAGAAGGTAAAAACAAAACAAAAAAAACAAACAAAAAACATAAGTAGATCTTTTGCAAATAGAAGGTGAACCAAACATGGAAAGATGTAAGGAGAGATGATAGGCGTAAAGGATGAAAATATTAAGATGTTTTAAGATGTGTTATATGCAAGCATCAAATCCCTATGGATCTAACAATTATGTACTGCAAACATGTTCTATAAAATAATACAAATCCAAAGCTTTATTAAATTTATTATTGGCTAACACTGTGAAAAAAATGACAAACTTACCATTGTTTTTTTTAATCCCCTTTTGTAATCACTGTAGCATTTTTACATAGTTAACCTAGAACCTGAGCTAAAAATATCCTTAAATGTCAAATCTAAAAACAAGAACTCAGGGTAAGCCAGATAGTTCAGCTGACTAAAGCACCTGCTTAGGCAGAGAGCAGCAGCCAGGGTCTGATCCCCAACCTGCTGTGCTGGGCCCGCCCCTGGGGCACTCTGAGACAGTGGTTGAGACTGGGTATGGTGGTATGCACCTGTAATACCAGCGCTTGGGAGGCTGAAAACAGGACAATCACTATGAGTTTGATCTATGTAGTAATACCCTGTATACCCTATAAGCCTTGTCCTAAATTCATTTAAAAATAGCTCACCATCAGAATATTGATGTCTCTCTTGTGCCTTTTTAGTTCATTAATGTTCTACAGGTCAGTGAACAAAGCAGTGTAGCATAAAAATAGGATATTTATGAAGTCTGAGAAATTACTATAAATGAAATTTAAAAATCTGATCACATATGTTAGGTGAATATGAAAAAGTCTTTCAAAGCCCATCTGCCTACAAATTATCAAAGGTGAGAAATATAGAAGCAAAAAATAAAAATATATTTACAATTTCATTTAAGAACATAAATATCCTTAATGTTTTATATTATATATCCATATAGTACAAATGAATAAAGAAGGATAAGAAACAGAAATATCATCATTATGAAGAATAAATATAACCGGATAGATTACACTCACTTGTTAAATTTCCTTTCCATTTTAATGATTTTCATAACTGTTAAGAAACGTGAAGAAACCGAACTCTCATTTAGTGACATACATAAGTAAAACTTTAAAATGACAAGTGAGTTGTGTTGAATCACAAAAGTTCATGTTTCCAAAGCTCTATCAAAAGTCATACTCAAGCTTTCAGTCACCACCCCCTTCTTTTTGAACAACCATCTACCCAAGAGACATAGCAGCAACTGGCATGTCATGACAAGCAGCCCATATTCAGAAGAACAGAATGACAGGCACTCCAAGCATGAAACTACTATTGCAGATTACCATCTGCAGTGCAGTAGCTTAGTTCACAGGTATCAGTATATATAGTTAGTCAGAGTGAGAATCTTTCCAATTAACTGCTAGATTAAAAAATCTTCTGAAGATTCTCGGATCATTGCCTTGCCTATCTTCTACATATAAGCAAGGGACAGGAAAAGGAATATTGTGGGAATGTCCTGCTTTAAGGTTGTATATGGTGAGATTTTTGGACTTATGTGTAAACATAAGAAGTATATAATTCTTTATGCCTAAGTTTAAAATATATTCTAATTTTTAAATGTTTTTATCATATTCTGTAGGGACTTAAAGTTCCACATATCAATACTTGATTAAAAATACTTGTTCCATATTATGC
>NW_004524807.1:2673639-2683731 GCF_000260255.1 Octodon degus
CTATTATGGGCTACTGGACTCTTTTAGAATATTTTACTGAGTTTACACACCTATAATATTCAAATAACAGAACTTAACAAAAAAAGGGGATACAGATGAATGTCTATTTTGTATCTTTGTATTCAAAGTGGTTAGGATAGATATATAGTTACATTCTCTTGATGATTAGAGTTATTTGTTCTCATGGTGTTTGTAAATAGGATCACAAGTCCGCATCTTGTACAGCAATTAACCACTAGGAAGAATGTATGTAGTGTGTTAATTATTGAAACTTCCTTACCAAAAAGTTGAAAATAAATAAAAATAAAAAATAGTATAAATTTTTAAAAAGACCTCAATTTTTTCTACTGTACAATGGGCATGCTAATAATTGTTTTACTTAGATGTCCTATTTGCCTAAAATAGTTCTAAAATGTCAAGCAAAAACCAAAGATTCATTAGAACTGTACTCATTCTGTATACAAAGCCCAAACTACAGGCAGAAAGTGAAAGAAATCTGATGGTCAGTCCTATTAGAATCACCCTTAAAGCTGGTGCAATCCGTTTTTACATACTTGTTCATTAAACTGGTCCTGTGTTTCAGAGGTAACATGCTGAGAACAAAAGAATAAGTCCTTTTCTTTTATACCTTAATGAAGTTTTGATGTGTTTTTCCTGGCGACTGTGGTCCTGAGAGGATACTGGAATTCACATGCGTGAAAAAATTGAATATTACATTGTACTGAACTATTCTAACTCAAAACACAATGCATTGTTTTAAATGATGAAATGAATAAATAAGCAACTATGTTTGATGGGAAAAGGTTAACAGCCTATCAAAAACCAATATTTTTCAATAAAAAAGTCATACTCAAATATTTGTAGCTGAATATGATTCATGAGAAAATCAATAGCTAGAGAACAAAATGAAAAATAAGGTAACTTAATAGGAAGGAGAAGTGGAATGAAAGTATTAAAAAAAAAGGACAGAATGCTTCCAGGTGATTATCAGTTTTATGGAAAAATACAAATTTCTATTTCAAAATTGTATAATATGTAGTACATGATACATAGAAGTTTGCCCATCCTTTATATCCATAGATATTACCTGAGTCAAAAGCTCTAAGTGACTCTATAAAGGGGTTTCAGTTTGTGTCTCCTCAGATGAGCAAAGTCATACAACTTAACCAGAAAACTTATATGGTATCACAGTGCAGTCTCTGATATATTTTTAAATCTTTTTTCTTTGTTATACTAACAAACTATCATAATATACATTTGAAAATTCAAATACAGAATACATCAATGCAAAAATAACAATATATTTCAACTTTTAGTGTCTTAAATAAGCATATTTAAAATGCAAGTATATTTACTCCTAATTTGTCTAATTAAGAAAGTCACATGGAAATGCAGGTAGATAATGTTTTGTTCTCCTTAATATATGAGTTATATAATAGTTTTCATTAACTATTACTTAGGGTTGGTATTTAACATTTGCCAGTGTTCCTTCTTAAGGTTATACTTTATTTAATCAGCACCCTGATTCAGTTATCCGCACTATCAGGAGTTAAAAGTTTTAAAAAAGACCTGTAAAAAGGCCTTTTTTAATTAGTTTATTTACATCATAATTTTTATCAAAGCCACTGTTTATTACCATAAGTTGATCTCAAATAATTAAATTTTAAGATACATGATAGCATATATTTTAGGACAACAAAAAATGTGATTTGTATAATTTTTACTTTTAAATAATGTTTGATACACAGAAAGATTTCAAGTACAGAGAATTTCCACATATATTTTCTCATATTACCTTCAAATTACATTTTCATAACTATAGTACATTTGTAGAAACTGAAAATCTAACCTCAGTGTATTGTTATTACATAGCTTACAGAATTTATTTGGAGTTTATACTTTTTCTACTGTGTCCCTATTTTAAGATTCAATGGAATATATAGCATTTCAGTTAGTCATAAAATTCACTGTCTCCTCCATATGAAAAAATGTCCTGGATTTTCTCTTTAAAGACTTGTTTTTTTGCTTTTCCAAGAGATATTTATTTTATTTTATTTTTTTGGTACCACAGATCAAACTCAGGTCCTTGTGCTTGCCGGGCAGGTACTTACTATGCTGAGCTATTTACCTAGCCCCCCTCCAAGAGATTTTTTTCCCATAATTTTACTGATAAACAAATAGCAATGAGACCACTTCAAATCAAATTGGTAGGACAGTTTTAATAATTCACACATTGCATACATTCTTCCTAGTTGTTAATTGCTGTATAAGATGCGGACATGATATCCTATTTACAAACACCATTAGAACCAATCGCTCTATTTATTAAGAGAATGTAACTATGTATCTATCCTAACTACTTCAAAGTGGTTAAAGATTCATACTTTTTAAAAAAAACAGGGGTTGGGTATATAATTTAGTGGTGCCAAGGCCTGCCTGGCAAGTACAAGATCCTATGTTCAATTCCCAATACAAAATAATAATATGACATATTTATAGAACAATTATAAGCTTCAGTAATAAAATGCTGAAAGATTAGATAAGTTTATAAAAATAGAGGCAATCAATATTTAAGGACAATTGATATTACAAAGAAATAATAAAGAATTTAGATAAATGTAAGCAATAAAATACTTTTGGGGCCAGGGAGATGGCTCAGTGGAAGTGGAATAAGTGCTTCCCTGGCAAGTGTAAGGGCCTGAGTTCAATCCCCAGTTCTGCAAAAAAAAAAAAAAAAAAAAAAAAAAAAAAAAAAAAAAACAAAACACTTAAACAACAAAGATTACCAAGAAAATTAAGGAAATTATATTTTTAAAAAATTGCATATCTGAGTATCAGCCTGACATGACTTATAACATAATAATGGATATCTCAAAACCCTTAGTCCAGAATTATTTTTCAAATCCAAATGTTATTCAGTAACATTTGGATAGTGAAAACAATTTTAATAAACTCTAAAATCGCATCAATGTATCAAATGGTTGCAAACGCTTATTGTTGAGAGCCATAGGAAGGTAGGAAATTGATCAAATGTGTGTAGGTGGGCCTGGTCCTCAGTGCCTAAAGCAAACAAGCTACTGCAGTCCTGAGAAAAACATTCTATCTGGTTCAGGTCAGCTATTAGTCACTAGGCAACCTTGTGTCACGTGTTACTAACTTTGCAAATGTGATCCTTTTGCTGGGCAGTTGAATTAGTCTTGCCCATCAGGCAGGCTAGCGACTACCTAGCCCAGCTTTTGTCTTCTCATCTATCTTTCTCATTCCTGCCTCTTTGTCTCCGTGGGTAGAACCAGTTGCAATAAGACCAACAGATCTCTACAGTTTACAAATCAGTTTTCTTTTTTTAATTTATTATTTCCATATTCCTGGTAAAATTGCAATCAAGCTCGTGCTTTCAAATTACTTGTAAAAAGCTAAGTAAGGAATCATATCCCTTTGTATATTTATAGAATAACATTTAATCATCATTTAGCTTCAAAATTCTTGTTCGATAACTTTTGCTAAACAACTTACTGCTTTGTTGAACTATTATCTTATTCTTTCTTCAATTTTACTTATTTTCCTTAGTCTGTCTTTCTCTTAGACTCACTTTAATTCCCTTCATTCAGAAAGAGAAATTGTTACTCATATGAAAAATAAAGCTGGCGAGATAGTTCAGCAGTCTAAAGTGCCTGCTTAGGCAAGCTTAGGCAGGCACAGGGGACCATGGTTCAATCTCCAGCATCACATGCCATGCCAGCCCCACTCTCAGGGCAGGCTGAGCCAGACAAAACAACAACAAAATAATAATATATGACATGATGATATTTTATAAATGAGAAGAAAACTGAAACATTATTTAATCATAACTTTGCTCAGCCAATTCAAATTTTGAGGATGAAATAATCTAAGTCATGTGGCTATATAATTTCCCCTGTTTTAAACACCCGTTAAGCATCTTTATATCCTTCCAGTAATAACTATCACATATGAGAAGCAGGGCAGAATGTTTTCTCATGCAGCACAGTTGGAAGCTACAGAATAATACAGCTGAATAATCCTCCTTCTTCCCCAGCCGGCTAATCAGAGTTGAATAAACTTGGCAAAATTTTCTACAGTGTGAAAAATAACATATTTAGTATTTTTCCCAAATGTGTAAGAGATAACAAAAAACTATTTAGTGAAAGTCAAAAAAAGGTACTTTGGTAAAATAACATTTTAGGCTACCATTGTACCATTATTTATTTCAGTTAACAGGAAAAACTGGTCATGTTAGAAAATATCTTAAGCAATTTTGTTAACTCTGAGGTTTATTTGAGCTTACCAACTTAATGGCCAAAGGGTTATATTGCTTCATTAAGTACCATAAAAAGATATACAGTAGGCTTTTCACAGTCAAGATTTGTAACTATCATTATGTCGTTCTATAATGGTTAGTACTTTTAGATTTTACTCTTCATAGGAGGGATACCAGAGCATGCATAGCCTCCATTAAGAGAGGCTCTTTTGAACTCAGGTTTAGTATTGGATTTGTATTTACCTCTACAAGTTTAGAATAGCCCAGAGCAAGCACTATGTAGCAAATGTTCTAGAAACCAACGAATACAAAAAAAGCAAAAAGAAAATATTTGAGTGTAAACGCCCTCACAATGAAAACATATTAGATGTTTGTCAATATATTCCAAGGGAAAGAAGAGGATTATTTATCACGAATCATTTCATATGATGAAAGCTATTTGTTTAATTAATGTCACCAGCATGCATCGTTATATGCAATTCAATGAAGACCATGCTACAAGACATAACACACTTCTTTACTATTTTTTAGTTTAGCAAGTGTTTGAGGCTGCAGATTCAAATCTAGCATGGAAATGAGAGCTAACTACAAAATAATGCTTATTCTTAATTTAGGTTAGTACCTTCTTAGTCATTCTGTATTTTCAACAATGCTTGGTTACTCCAATTTGTATCACATTTTTAGAAATGTTACCAGGCATACAGGAAAACAAAATTTTAATTAATCTCAGATATATATATATATATATATATATATATATTTCAGCTAACAATGTTTTTCTTCGATATTTATGAACTACTTACCATGACAACTTAATCACAGCTTATACTTACATAAATATGTATATAAATTAGGTAACTATGGGTCAACATTCACCTACAAAGTCTAAATACAAATTTTAACACAATTACATTCAAGAACAAAATTTGAAAAGAATACATGAATTGTCCAAATTTATAGAGCAAGGCAATACTCAGTACCTAGGGCAGAGTCAAGTGGTTTGAATCTATACTTTCATCACAATGATTAGCTTTGCAGTTAGAATTTTTATGATATAATGTAGTGATTTAAAAACATGTCAGCAATTTCACTGGTATTTTTCACATGGAAAAATGTTATCACTGTCTTCCAGCTGAAAGTGTCATGTATAAGAAGAGTTTAACTACTATTATACAGCAAAAATAATACTGAATGACTGTGCGATAACTCTGTCATAAAAGATAAGGCAGTAAAAACCTCATTGAGATATGCTATTTTCATCTGTTAGCAAAATGACTTAACATCTTCCTTCCATGAAGCAAGAATCTCTACCATCTAAAACGACTTCATGCAGATATTCTAATTGATAATTTAAGCCTCTGTGATATCTAAGCCTAAATGCCAAATGTGAAAAATAAATCAACCTTCAGATTATTCAGAAACCCACTAACTAGTCTTACCAGCTGAAGATCCAGGTATAATTTTTACTCGCTTTAGAAATAAGCCCTCTCCTCAGTGCCCGCTCAACTCTATACCATATAACATTCATTCATATGAATAAAACCACTTGAAAAGATTAACATTTGTTATGATTTGTTGTACAACGTAAGAGAAATTTAATAAACAGTAGTGCCATAATAGAACACTTGGCATTGCCATTGAGACTGGATGGCAAGAAGAAACTGAACAGTCTTAAAATTGTTGACCAGAATTTGAACACGAAATGAAGTGAATATCTTGCACACAGCAAACTTTTGTTACATGGTAGAAAGTTCCAAAGACTATTCCAAGGATAATGTGGATATAGGAATTGACTTAATACGTTGAATGATTTCCAGACAGAATATTAAAAGTTCTGTTTGTTGGGGATGAGGAGATGGCTCAGCAGTCTAAGCACCTGCCTGGCAAGCACAGGAACCCAGGTTTGATCCCAGTACCACATGCTTTGCCGGTCATGAGTTGCTGAGCCAGCCACCAAAACTGCGCGTGGTGGCCCATGCCTGCAATCCCAGCACTCTGGAAGCTGAGACAGGAGGATCACTATGAGTCCAAGCTGTGGTGGTGAGACCCTGTACCAAGTAACTAATAAAAATAAAATCTGATTCTTCTCACTAAAGATGACAGGAGAGGAAAATGATAAAATAAAGAACAAGTATCTACGTAGAAAATATAGAGGACATAGAAAGGATTTAGAAGCAATTTGTTTTAAAAATAAAGCTCTTTTATTGTCTATTCCCTAGGAAGAGATTCTCATATCTTTAAACTGTCAGAAAAAGGCAACATATGCATAATAAGTTATTATAATGAAATTAATAATTAATCTAAATGTTTGAGAACAATACTTTTGAATAGTACCTTAAAAGGCTGTAGCATGATACCTGAAAGACTTTCAAATACACCTTAGGCTCTTAGGGAAAACACTGAGGAAATTATTTGTTAAAAATAACAGAGCTAGGGCTTGCAAGTAGCTCAGTGTACTAAGCACCTGCTTTAGCAAGAACAGGGACCAGGTTTCAATCACTGGTCCCTTATGCCTAGCAGGTCCACCACTGGGGTGCACTGAGCTGACAACAATGTCTGGGCATGGAGGTGCATGTCTATAATCCCAGCTCTGGGATGGTTAAAAACAGGAGGATTGCTATGAGCCTGAGCTGCATGGTGAGACCCTATACCAAATGCATTAGATAAAAAAAACAAACTATGACTATTGAGAACCTTAAGACATTTCCCCATAGTAATTTACAGGGCATTCAATATAAGAAAGTGCTAATCATTAGATGCATGGGTGTGGTTGCTGGCTAATGGAGTGGAAGTCAGTGCCCAAAAATTGATAGTATCCCTGTACAAGTGTAACAAGGGACAGTGAGATAGCTCAGTAGACTAAGCGCCTGCTTATGTAAGCGCAGGGATGGAGTTCAATCCCAGGTACCTCATGCTGCACAGGCCCTGCCCTGGGTGCATTGAGCACTGAGCAGAACACCCAGACTGGGAACTGTAGTGCAGGCCTGTAATCCCAGGGTTGGGGAGGCTGAAAACAGGAGGATCAATATGAGTCCAAGTGCGTGGTGAGAACTTGTACCAAATACATAAAAAAAGTAACGAACTCACTAAGAGGAAAAGTAGTGAAACCATACCTTTCATAATAGCATAACAATTAAATACTTAAGAATCATTTTAAAAAAGGAAATAAAAGATATTTACATTGAAATCTATAGTACTCTGGAAAAGGAAATAAAAAATGATCTCAGATACTGCAAAGATATCCTTGATTTTGGGTGGGAAGAACCAACATAGTGAAAATAGCCATGCTCCCAAAACTGTTGTACACATGTAATGTAATCTCAATTAAAATAACCATAGAATACCTCACAGAATTGGACAAAATAATCCTAAAATTTATTTGGAACTAGAAGATGCCCAAAATAACAAAAGCAATTCCTGGCAACAAAGGCAGTAGGAGGCATCACAAAACACTGCATTTTAAATTATACAACAAAGCTATTGTGACAAAGAATAAAAAGCATGTTACAGGAAAAATAAGCAAACAAAAAACAGACCCACAGTTCAATGGAACAGATTTGGAGAAGCAAGAACAACTCCTAATACTCAGCCATTTATCTTCCACAAAGAGATCAAACATGTTCACTGGAAGAAAGATAGCTTCTTTCATAAATGGCCCTGGGAAAAGTGACTTTCCTGACGCCAAAGATTTAAGCATGGTGATAGACACATATCTTTGACTATGCTTTAAGCTGAAATAAAAATGTGGCAAAGATGTAAATATGTAAAAAGAAATACTAAATCTGCTAGAAGATAAGTGAATAGGTAGATCTCTTCAAATTGCAGGTATAGGGCCCCACCAGATAGCTCAGTCGTTTAAAGCACCACTCGGGTAGACATTGTGAGGCACTTGGGACCATGGTTCAGTTCTGATTCCCAGCACCAGAAGCTGCACCATAACAGTCCTTAAGGCAGCCTGAAGTAATCACACAGAAAAAAAATTCTTTCTGAAAATTTTGGGCTGGCCAAACAGCTCAGTGGGTTAAAGCTCCTTCAAACAGGTGCAGGAGCCAGGGGTTCAATCCCTGGGCCTGCTGTGCTGGCCTCACCCTCAGGGCATGCTGAGAAGGCAATTGAAATGGGGCATGGTGGTGTGCACCTGTAATCCCAGCTCTTGGGAGGCTGTAAACAGAAAAATTATATATAGGTATAAGCAAAGACTTTATCAATAAGAATCAGCAATTGGGATCTCATCTTATGAAAAATCTTTTAGCACAGCTAAAGAAATCACCAACAGAGGGACCTGGGAGATAGCTCAGTAGAATATGCACTTGCCTGGCAAGCACAAGGGCCTGAGCTCAATCCCCGGCTCCACCAAAAAAAAGAAAAGAAAGAGAAAAAAGAAAAAGAAAGAAAGAGAGAGAGAGAGAGAGAGAGAGAGAGAGAGAGAGAGAGAAATCACCAACAGAGTGAAGAGACAATACATAGAGTGGGAAAAAATAATTTTGACAACTGTTCCTCACACAAAGGACTAATATCTTGACTATATAAAAAATTTAAAAAATCAGGCCATACACATTTAAAGATCCAGTTCAAAAATGGGCTTCTGAAATGAATATACATTTCTTAAAGACATAGTAATGGCAAAAAATATGAAAAAATATTCCACATCACTGGTCATTCAAGAGATGCAAATTAAAATGATAATGAGATTCTATGTCAGTCCAAAAAGAATGTTTATCATGAAGAAATCAACCAGTAAAAATGCTGTGAGGCTATGGGAAAAGGGACCAGATCTCAACTGATGGGAGTGTAGTTGGGTGTAACCACTGTGGAAATCAATGTGGAAATTGCTTAAAAAACTAAAACTAGAGGTCCAAGTTGACCAAAAGAGTCATTTTCTTGGTATCTTCCTGAAAAAATTCAAAACATTGTACCCCAGTGATACATGTGCACTCGTATCAATAACAGCAAATTGCAATAGCTGAATCTTAGAAACACCCCAAAGATCCATCAACAGATGAATGGATAAAGTTGTGAAGTTTTTAATTTTTTATGCAAGGTAGTATTACTCAGCCATAAGGAAGGATAATCTTGAGACATTTCTAGGTAATTGGATGTACCTTGAGACCATACACTCAAGTAAATAAATTGAACACATATGTGCAAATATTGCATTGTTTCTCTGGTGTGAGAGACTGGAAGTGCAAATAAGGACCAACACATATACTAGATATTATGAAATAGGGAAAAAATGCTCAAATAGGAAAGGAACTAGAAAGGGTGGCGAAGGAAAGGAAAAGAAAAAACTGAGACGAGAAGGAAAATATTGACACAGACCTTTTGTCGATAAGGAGGGCAGAGGGGTTGAAGAGCATAAGGAAATGGGAAAATTTTTTATTCTTTAGAACTAAAATCTATCATTTACAGCTACAAACCCTCTGTGATGAATTTAATCATCACGTATGTCTATAATGTACCAATAAATAAATTAATATAAAAACAAAAAAATCACATTGTTAAAAGGATTATATCATGTGAATCTGATGCTAAATATTTAAAACATAACTTTGCATACCATAAATATTAAAATTAGGAAACAGACTAATTACTCAGAAACAAACTTGGATTCTTCCATTTTTAACATAAAAGAACTACTAAGAGGCCAAAATTAGGATCTCAGAAGCTGAAGCCAAATGTCAATAAAGAGAAGTTCATGGAAATTAAAAGCGAGCTATCATGAGGAAACTGGCAGGATCCTTTCCAGGTACCATCTGACGTTGCTGTAGTGCAATCACCGCCTTGTGCCTACCACGACAATGCCTTTCAGGTGGTAC
>NW_004524807.1:2685292-2689798 GCF_000260255.1 Octodon degus
GGTACAATCTGACGTTGCTGTGGTGCAATCACCGCCTTGTACCTACCACGTCAATGCCTTTCAGGTGGTATGCTCTGCAGTCATTATCCTTTGTCTGTGCTACCAATTTTTTTTTGGTGGTTGAGAAGCTAGCAGTTTACAGATTGCATAGTTTTTCTGATAATGACAAATCACATCCAAAGTTACTGAACATGGAGCCCCAACTCCTCTGGAATAGGTATAATTTGAGAGGAAGAGTACTTCCAATAGATACACCCTAAGAGACACTTCTAGCTCCCATCTTCTGTGCCTGGGGACTCACCTCCTCATACCATATTAGCTGTTTACATCAGCAGATTAATTCAGTGATAATTATAGCAGGTTTATAATCCAATAATCCAATCTATTGAAGTTTTTTAATACTGTCAAGTTGAGAATTAAGAATAAATTAGGGATAACTGACATGGGTAATTAATCTAAAAATCATTTATACTTTTTAAATTAAAGAAATCATGAATAGGGGCTGGGGAGATTGATCAGTGGTCTAAGCACCTGCCTGGTAAGCTTAAGGACCTGGATTTGGTTCCCGGTACTGCATGCCAAGTCAGCCCCAGAACTGTGGGCAGGCAGTACCGGCCACCAAAACTGGCTATGGTGTTGGATGCCCATAATCCCAGCACTGGGGAAGCTGAGACAGGAGGATTGCTACTAGCCCAGTTACACTGTGAGACCCTGCATGAAAGAAAGAAAGAAAGAAAGAAAGAAAATTGCACAAAATTAGTTTTTCATTTTTCTAATGGAAAATATGATAAAATAATAATAATCACTGAATAAAATAGTAACAAAATGCCATAGGATATAATGAGATATAAAATAAATGTTATAAAATAAGGTAGTGGCATTTAATTTTATAACATATAAATTTATTTCCTCTTTTCCATTCTAATGTTTTCTTGAACACCTACTCTACATGATCTCACCTTACAGTAATTATATTACAGCCAAGTAAACTAACACACTGGAAAGATATTGAGAAAAGCACTCCAAAAACCCAGAGTACTGCAATACTTTGTTCAGATATAAATGTTTTCTTAAGCTATTTAATTTGAAGAGCACGCTGGTCACTATTTGAGCTACTGGAAACCATCCACAGATATATACTAGATGATAACATGCAATTATGCAAAAGATGGATTGCATTTGGCAGCCATCAATTCTCAAGGCAGCCTAGGAAATACTGTTGAAGAGGTACAGAAAGGGTCAGTCCCACATCCCTGAAGTGTGGAAATGTGGCCCATAGTGAGTGCAGGAAAAACTCATACATGCTTTAAATTACACATTTTGGCTGGAGATAAAAGAATTCTTTTGTGTAATGTATTTCTCTGCCATAGAGAAAAATATAATTCCCAAGAAGTTTAGTAAATATTTCAGAAATTTGTGATTATTCGTATTTTCTTGTGGCAACCTTAATACTGCCTCAAAGCAAATCTTAGGTGCACCAGGCTTGTGTAATGAGCATTTAAAATCATACAATTATTGCAAAGTGCTTGTTTTATGTCAAGATTATGAAAATAAACCTACATTGATTAAATGCTTAATTAAGTTTGGATGGAATTGGAAGAAAGCTTTCCAAACATTTGTGAAACATTTCACAATCATTCCTACATGTGGGATTGGTGGTAAAATCTGATACCAGGGACAGATTTTAAAATAGATTTCAAAAATAATAAGACCTGTCAGCATTCCATTTGAGTCATTAGCAGTGCATGATCCTTCTCATGTTTGCAAATGTCTTCCTAGTACACTTGTGGTTATCCAAACAACTCCTACTGCTAATGGTAATTCCACCCCAGTATACCTATCTGGTGAATATAAAACGCTTTCATTAATCCTGGCAATAAATTTAAAGTCTCATTTATTATTTGCTTAATAATATGTTTGCACTTATTTTTAAAAGTTCTATTAGTACATGAATCTAATGTATTATGATAACATTCAAAAGATGCACGTGGTACAGGTACATCACACGTCTCAATTCGCTCTTCCCTTGCCTCCATATTTCTTTTATTTTGCCAGTGCCAGACTCCTTTATTTGTCTTAGAAGTCATTATAACATTACATACTGATTAACAACTATACTGAAAGGCCAAGAAACATGTAAGAACCTGTGATGATTATATTAAATCAAGGTACACTTTTAGATACATTGTCCATGCTGAATAACAGTAATTTCCCCTCTTTTTTCCTGTTCTTTGTCTTTCACCATGATAACATATGATTCCTGTATTTATTGTAGTAGAATTAATAACAGTCTATCTTTCCACCAACAGATGAATGAATAAAGAAAACGTGGAACTTACACACAATAGAGTACTACTCTATAGTAAATGAGAAACTTGAGTTGTTTGTAGGAAAATGAACCAGAAGTCATAATGTTGAGTGAAGTAAATCAGCCACATAAGCTTACATATAATATGGTTTCTCTTATATGAAAAACTCAATATTTAAGTAAAGTATAAAAGATTTAAAAGAATCCAAGTAGTTTAAGGACTTTTTCTAATATTCTGGTTTCTTTATTCACCATTATTTTTGCATGATACTAGAGTAAAAAGAATATTAAATTCAGAATCAGAAATTCTATGGATTTGATAACGGGTAATTGTGGAATGGAAGGAGTCAAAAAGTACCCCAGGTTTTCAATGTTATGTTTTATCAACAGGAAAAAGTTGAGTCGAACTGAAGGGGGGCAAAGAAAATTTCATCTTGAGTGGGAAATTCAGTCACTTGGTAGTGGATGATCAGGAAAAATTCTCAAAACAAATGCATCCAGCCCCTAGCGCAGTGCTCCAAGGCCCAGGAGAAATGAATGTTCTGAACACTAACCCATGATATTCACCCAGAGCATCTTGGGCTGCATTGCTGTCCCTGCCTAAGACAATGTGGTAAGTTGTTTTGAGCTCTAACAGCCTGTGATCCATTTATTCCTCTCTCTTACATTACCTCAATCATTGAAGTAAATAAGTCAATTCTCATTTTCACAGATGGGGAATTAATGTCAAAGTAAATCTTGAAAGTTATAGAAGTATCCTGCTCACTCCTGCTTAAATAGACTTTTAAGGACAATGTTTATGCTCAAATAGAAGAGTGCAGTGGTCATAAAAAATAAAGTAACAGAGGAATAAAAGGCTTTGCCAAACCTTGTGTTCAGATATTACTTCAATTTCTACAATAAAACAGTCAGTCTTCTACACAGCAGTTAAACATGGATTTGCTCCCCAAAAGTACTGTCAGTTGCTCTTTTAAGTATGTTTTCTTAAGTAAAGAAAGTCAGCTGAAATTAATGAAAATAATCTAACATAAAAATATTTTACAGAAATCTTAATATTAGTTAGTTCTCCTTTGTTAAAGGGGAATTACTTGAGAGAGACTCTTAATATTATAAAGTCCTTGCCGTGCCAGCCCTGCCCCCTGGGCACACTGAGACAGTAATTGAGAGTGGATGTGATGGCGCTTGCTTGGAATCCCAGTGCTTGGGAGGCTGAAAAACAGGAGCCTCATTACGACTCCGATCTGTGTAGTGAAATCCTGCAGACTCTGTACTAAATACATTTTTAAAAAATTATAAAGTCCTCAGATCCCACTTTCAAAGTCACTAGTAAAAGAGGCAAAGCTTTACATCATTAAAATAATAGAATTATTTTATTAGTAATGATAATATATTAGTCACTACAGTAGCAGCTAATACCTTTATGTTGCTTTGCTAAGGCATGTGTTAGTATGAGCTCATTTAATCTACTGAGAAGCATAATTATATATAAATATAATTTGAATTAAAGTGAGTAACTAATTTAGTCAGTCAGATAAATGAGTCAATAATTCAAAAACCAACATTCTGACTCTATGATGTTTTTAACTACAAATTTTTACAGAAAGAAAATCTCCTTTATATAATGGAGAAAAACTCCTTACCCATTAACCTGACAGTGGAATAAACATATTGCAATGCAGAGTCTGTGTAGCTTGATTTCTTTTAAATTCAGCTAATATTTTCGAACACATAGTAGCTCCAATGTAGATACTACAAATCAAATGCTTGGAGAAAGGAAAGAATTGCTCATTTCATAGATTCTAGTCTCTGATATACTGCCGGACATTGATTTTTAACGTGTGCTATGCTTACCAGGAGCTCTACAATAATTAGGATAATAAAGATTATGATGAAACAATATGATATATAAAGTAAATTACACATGTACTAAATTTACACAAAAACTGGGGCCTACAGACTGTTTATTAGTGGGGCAAAAACCTTCACAAAAACCCACAAGAGCTTCTGCTTTCTGATGGGCTAACATTTTCCAATTGTTACCCATGTCAGCATCCCACAGAGAAACAGCTTTGATTTTATGTATCAAAATGAAAATGAAGAGAGTTTCCTGCTACACTGTGCCGCTGGGACCAGTCCCAGCCCAGGCGAAGCGTGGGCTGGACCCTCTCCCAGCCCCTCGGGCCGCCCCCCACCACTCC
>NW_004524807.1:2696463-2704619 GCF_000260255.1 Octodon degus
GCATCTTGTACAGCAATTAACCACTAAGAAGAATATATGCAGTGTATTATTTGTTGAAACTGTCCTTCCGATTTGATTTGAAACTGTCTCATTGCTATATGTTTATCAATAAAACTTTGAAAAAAAATGAAAATGAAAGGCAACCTATAGGCAGAAATAGCAGATCAAATCTAGTTGATTCCTACCCTCATTTAATTCCTACCTAAAATGATGGATTCACTGTAAGGCTAAAATTTTAGCACAATTATGTCCTTAATCGTACAATTCCTTGAATTCTGTCATACATAACAATTAAAGTATTTTATTGTTATAGATGGTATACTCATTTTCCGAAACTAATTTTGAATAGAAACTATCTTGAAGGCATACATTTATTTCATTAAGAGTAATTACTAAAGATAAAAAATGGAGTTTCCAACTCTGCAGCTTAACAAGTATGTTTAGAAGCTAGGAGATAGATTGGCAGTCTAAGTGCCTGCCTAGCCAGCACAAGCATCTGTGGTCAATCCCTGCTATTGCGTGCCATGCTGTTGTGCCTTCCACCAAAGCTGATCATGTGGCATGTGCCTGTAATCCCAGCACTGGGGAGGCTGAGGCAGGAGGATCACTATGAGTCTGAGCTACATAGTAAGACACTCTACCAAATAAATAAATAAATAAATAAATAAATAAATAATTTTTAAAAATTAATAGTTTAATAAAATATGTTTGGGGAGTTTGAGTTTGTTTATTTGTATTTTAGGGAAGGGTCTGCAGGGTATTCAGGGTCTCACTACTAAATCAGACTCTTAGTGATCCACTTGTTTACAGCCTCCCAAGTGCTGGCATTACAGGCATGTGCCACCACGACCAGTCTCAATTGTTGTCTCAGCAAACCCCGGGAGTGGGGTCAGCAGGTTTGGGAAGTATTATATATGTATGTATATTAAATGCTTTTCAACCTTAATTTTAATGTTTCAGTACAAATAAACTTATGCAAATGTTTACTTTAGCAACACCATGATACTTATACTATGGTATAAATAACTACAATTTTCAAAGTTATGTAAATTCTTAGGTTTCATTAGTGAATACATTTTCACAATACATTTCATAAAATACCAATATAAATGTGCTTTACTGGTTATGTACCATTCTCATTGAAATAGTTTTTTCAGTTATTAAAATGTATACTGCACATATTAGAAACAGATGATTTTCTAATACATATTGATTAGACTACTAATTTGCTTTGTTTTCAATTTTCTTTTAATTTTTGTTTTGTAAAAATGATCTGTGGTGGATATATATATATATATATATATATATATATATGCCCTTCTACTTTATTTTTGCCCTTCTCATACCAGATCTTCCTTCTCTTTGTGCAAATTCCTTCCCTTTCACAGTATCTATTGTACTTTGCAGATTTTGTTTATAAATTCAAATTCTTATATTCATAAGACAATATGATATTTACACATGAGGGTCTGATTTATTTGATTTATGAGTATGGTCTCTAGTTGCATCCATTTACTTAAAAAAGCCTCAAGTTTATTGTTTTAATAGCTGCATAATATTCCATTGTGTAAAAATGCCACTTTTTTTTTTTTTTTTTTTTTTTTTTTGTTACCGGGTATTGAACTCACACCCCTGCACTTGCCAGGCAAGTGCTTAGTCCGCTGAGCCATCTCCCCAGCCCAAATGCCACATTTTTTATCCATTCTTCAGTTGATGGGCATTCAGACTGTTACCAAATTTTAGCTATCACAAATTGTGTTGCTATAAACATGAGTTCACATAAATCACTGTGGTAGGACATTTTCAAATCTTCTGGTAAAATACCCAGGAGGGGATAGTTGGGTTGAATGGGACCTCCAATCTTAGATTGTGAGGAATCTCCACACTGATTTCCACAGTGGCAGTACCAGTCTACAACAACATTAACAGTAAAGTTCTCCTTTATCCTCACAGCTCCTCCAGTATTTGTTGTTGATTAATATTGTGATCATAATCATTCTTTCTGGGGTGAGATGGAACCTCAGTGTGGTTTTAATTTGCATGTCTTGAATCACCAATGATGTGGTAAATTGTTTTATATACTTATTTTCAATTTGCATTTATGCATCGGAGAAGTGTCTATTCATCTTCAATGCCTAGTTTTAGATGGGGGTCTTTGAATTTTGCGCTTTTCAAAATTATTAATATGTTCTAGATAGATGCCCGGTGACTGATGAACTGGTGGCTAAAAATTGTTCCCAATTCGTGGGTTTTCTTTTTACTTTATTTTTGTTTGTTCTTTTGTTTGTTTGTTTGTTTGCTTGTTTTGATGTACAAAAACTTTTCAATAAGATGAGATCCTAGTTGCTGACTCTAAAGAATTGTTTCCTTTGGTTTGGTTTTTCTTCATGAACTCTCTACCTAACCTTATGTGTTCAGGATTTCTACCTACTTTATCCTCCAATAGATCTAGTGTTTCTGTTATAGTATTTAGATCTTTGATTTATTTGACTTTGGTTTAGTTCACGGTGATAGAATGGGTCTAGTTTTAGGCTTTTACATATGGAGAGCGAGTTTTTCTAGCACCATGTATTAAAGAGGCTATCTTTCTTCCAAAGAACATGTTTGCTCCCTCCGTCAAAGATATGGAAGCTGAGTAGTTGTGCCTGTGGCTTCTAATCTGTTCATTGACTCTCAGGTCTCTTGCCAGTACCATGTTTATTTTATCATAGTAGCTTTGTAGTATAATTTCAAGTCTGAGACTGTATTCCTCTTGCTTTTCCTTTGATGTCTAGGTTTGTTTTTGCTATTCTATTTCTCTTCTAGTCCCAAATGAATTTTAGCAAAGTTTTCTTTAGATCTGTTAGTATGATAATATCATTTTAATCAGGATTTCATTGAATTTGTATAATAATTTTGAGAGTATGATCATTTTCACAGTGCTGTTTCTTTGTATCCACAAACAAGGAATACCTTACAATTTTATGAAATCTTTGATCTTTCTCTCTTTTTTTCTTTTGTGTTTTATGCAGGTTCTCACTATACAGGTCAAACTTGTAGTGATCATCCTCTTTTCATCCTCCCCAGTGCTGGGTTATAGGCATGTACCAACACACTGGACTCCATCACTGGTCAGCACACCCGGGGATGGGGATGGCATGCCATGTGGTACCAGAAATCAAACCCTGACCCTTGTGCTTGCCTAAGTAGGTACTTTTTATGCTGAGCTATCTCACCAGCCCTTGATCTCTTTTTCTGCATACTATATTTTTTTATTTTAAACTGTAGAAAACCCAAAAATAAATAACAAGAAGAAAGATAGAAACAAAGCAATATAAAATAATAAGAATAGTAGGAATTTCAAAGCAAGAATTGAAAACTAATGATGGCTGTTATATTATGTATTGTTATGATAAAATTTCTTGCTCAGATTGCCAGATAAAGTCATGCAAGATCAATCAAACAAATAAACATTATCTCTTCCTTTCAATAAACCTTAATATTTTTCCTTTCCTTCTTACTTCATAATATTCACTATATAAATCTTTCATTTCCTTTCTTAGATTGATTCCTCAGTATTTCTTTTCTTTCTTTTTTTTTTTTCTTTTTGTATGTTATTGTGAAGAGCATGGTTTCCCTGCTTTTTCTATTGGTGTGTTTAATGTTTGTGTACAGAAATGTTATTGATTTTTTTGAGTGTTGACTGTGGACTCTGCTAGGCTACTGAAATTGGTTCTTAAATCTACAAGTCTCATGTTAGAGTCTTTTTGGTCTTTTATGTAGAGAATCATTATCATAATGTTAACTTCACTTTTTCCTATTCATTTTCTTTCTTTCCCCTGTAGAATTACCATGGCTAATGTTTCTACAAATATATTGGATAGGAATGGTGACAGTAGACATCCTTGTATTGTTCTTGACTTTAAAAAGGTTTTAAATTTTTGTCCATTTATATGACGTTGGCTATTGGTTAGTAACAGATGGCCTTTATCAGCTGAAGTAAAATCCATCTATTCCAATAATCTCAAGGGTTTTTATCCTGAAGAAGTGTTGGAAATTTTCAAAGGATTTTTCTGCATCTATTGAGATAATCATCAGATTTTTGTCTTTGGCTCTGTTGATGTGTTTGGTGTATTACATTTATTCATTTGAGTATATTGCACCATCCCTGCATTCCTGGGATGAATTCCACTTGGTTGTGATGTATAATCTAATTGATGATATGTTGCCTCATGTTTGCTAGTATCTTATTGAGTATTTTTACATCCCTATGTTCATTAGGGAGATAGAACCATAGTTCTCATTTTCTGTTTGGTCTGCTTTTGGTATCAGAATAATACTTGACTTCAGGAATGAGTTTGGGATAGTTGCTTACCTTTCAATTTTATTGATGAATTTTAGAACAGTTGGTTTAAATCTTCTCTAATTTTTTCATAGAATTTAGTAGTGAATCAATCAGGACCTGAGATTTTTTTTGTTGGTAGATTTTTAATTATGCTTTCAATTTCATTGACTGATATGGGATTATTAAGAATTTTTATATGCTCTTGATTCAGCTTTATTAATTTAGATATATCTACAAATGTGTCCTTTACTTCTGTATTTTCTGTGAAAGTGATAAATTTCAAAGTAGGTATTGATGATTACTTAATTGCTATAAGGTCTGAAATGATTTCAATCTTTTATTTCTCATTTTATAAATTTAAATTTTTACTTCACTATTTTTTATAATGTTGGTCAGAAGTTTATCAATTTTATTTACTTATTCACAAAACAAAATCTTTCATTTATTAATTCCTTTTATTGTTATTTTCATCTCCATTGCATTAATTTCTGTCTTGATCTTTATAATTCCTTTCCTTCTTTGGCCTTTTGGTATAACTTACTCTTCATTTTTCTGAGTTTGAGATACAATATAAGGGTTTTTTACTTGGGTTTATTCACTTTTACTGATGGTAGGATTTACTGGCATAAATTTCCCTCCAAAGACTACTTACATTGCATCAAACAGGTTCCAGTAAGTTGTATCTTCTTTTTCCTTACATTGTAAGTATTGCTTAAATTCTTTAATTTCATCTATGACCCACTGATTGTTCAGATGGTGTTTTTAAATTTCAATGTGTTTGTGAAGTTTTTGCAGTTTCTTTTGTCAGTAATTTCTGATTTCATCTAGAATGGCAGAATGAAACACATGGGATAGTTTCAATTCCTTTGCATTTTTAAATGATTTTCTATATGCTGGTAATGGTGTATTTAGAGAACATCCCATGTACAGCTGAGAATGTGTATTCGGATGTTGTGTGGAACACTCTGTAAAGTTCTACTAAGTCCATTTCTTCACAACTTTGGTTTAGTTACATTATTTATTTGCTGATTTTTTTGTCTAGTTCATCTATCTCTTTGTGACAATGAGATGTCAAAGCTCCCGTTACAATTGTGATTTTTCTCATTTGCTATTTCATGTCTGTTAAAATTTGTCTTGGAGGGACAGCCAGACAGTTCAGCAGATTACAGTACCTACTTAGGCAGACTCAGGAACCAGGGTTGGATCCTGAAGTGCTCTGCTGGCCCTGCCCCTGGAGCCGGCTGAGACAGCAATTGAGACTGGACATGGAGGCTTGTGCCTGTAATTCCAGTACTTGAGAGGCTGATAACAGGAGGATTACTGAGTATGATCTGTGTAGTGAGACCCTATAAAAATACATAAATAAAAATAAAAAATAGATACTAAAAAAATTAAAGTCTTGTCTTATTTACTTAGGTGCTTCTACATTGGGTGCATATATGTTTATGAGTGTTACCTCTTTCTCTTGCAGTTTTCCCCTAACAAGTATGTAGTGACCTCTTTATCTCTTTGATCATTTGTGGTTTGAATTTCACATTGTGTTCCACCAGCAGTTTTTCCATGTTTCAATGGAATTCTTTCTTTCCAGGGTATCTTTTTAAATCTATTTCATGCATCCTATTTCTTTCTTGTTTTGTTTTTCAATGTTTCCATCATTTTTGTGTTCATCTCTATATTTTTTAATCTATACATTCTTCAGATGTGTTGAACAATTCTTTCAAGATTGTTGTTATTTCTTTTTTTTTTTTTAGCTGAGAGATTATTTCTGATCCGATTTATTCTATAGCCAGATTAAATTGTTTATTTACTTCAGTTACTATCATTTTGGAAATTTCAGGTTTATGACTTCTAAGTTCTTCTATTTTATTGTCTTCTGGACTTCTTCTGGGTGATCTAGAGATTTGAGATTGCCTCTTACTCCTTCATTCTGGCAGTCTTTTTGTTCTTGTCTTTCATTTTCTTTCTCTCATTTCTTTTATAAAACAATTACTTTAAACAGAGTATAGTAATAATTGATATGTCATTAGAAATAAATCAGACCCACATGGGTAAATATTGTATTGTCTCCCTACTGTAAAAACTCAAAAGAAGACATAAAAAATGAAGGTATAACAGATACAGTTAAATGGAAAGAAACAGAACTCAATGATTTAACAATAAAGAGAAAAAAAAAGAGAAAAGTTGGGAGATAAGGTAGGGGCAAAACCATATGTGTATATACACAAAATGGATCAGGCAATGGTTATAAGAATTTCCATTAGGTTTTTGAAAATAGCAATTAATGGGTATAATTTTCACCTTGACACTTTTTTGAAGTTGCAGAATTCAGCACAGATGATAGGGGGTAGGTGTGGGTTATCCAGGCTCCCAGGACTGTAGGGCTGTGGGGTTGGCTTACCAAATCTTTTGCTGTCCAAGATTCAGTTCACCTTCTGTAATAGTGTGAGCATGACAGAGCTGAAGCTCTACAGGACTGTGTGATGGGTGGTGCCTGTTAGGGCTCACCAAGCTCCATAGCTGTCATGGCCCAGCCTCCCTCTGAGAAGGCGGCTATGCAGGCCCCAGCTCAGTGAGGCTCCCAAGTCACTTATGACAGTTAGTCACTGACACAGTGCTGCCTTGTCATTCTTAGTGACCCAAGTCATTTTCCAATACAGACTTGAAAATCCTCATTTCACCTTCAAAATTCTAGTTAAGGTCATCAGAAAGGAAACTTTCCAAGAAAATGATTAGGATTCCTTTGACTAAACTTTCTCAGAGATGACTTAACTCAAAGGAATTTAAATTATCAGTTCACCAAAACAAGCAGAACTTCTGAAGGCAAATTATCTCAAAGAGATTTCTATTCCTATGATGATAAACTGCTTTACTTGTTGTTTGGTCCAATGGATGCTTTGCTGTAGCTGCTATAGTGTACTTTACAATCCAACAAGTGTGAAAGCAAATTTACTAGTAGTGCACATTATTCAAAAATACCCTGAGAGGGACATAGGAGAACCTGTACTGTAACATCATGTAACTCACAGAGGTCCTAAATTTTCTGATCAAGGAGATTATGGGGCCACAGAGCAACGTGATCGATGATGTAGAGTGTGCCTAAGGAGAGTCACCTGGAGAGAAAACATTCTCTGATACTTTCACAGAAAACAAATTGGTCAAGCAATGGCCATGACTCATCCACATGGCTGACACTGACAAAGGATCTGCAAACTGCGGTACAGGATTTCAGGGTAAATCCTGAGGCTACTTGGCTGACCTTATCAGATAAAAAAATTACAGTTGTTATATAGGTTTTGCGTTATCTTGGTATTAACCATCCAGAAGAAAAGTATAAAAATGAGGTATATAAAGAAAAGCTATATTTATATACTGAGCTGTGAAAGGCTCAAGTCAACACCTTCTGAGGATAACCCACTACTATTGTGGACTGCTGGACTGTGTTGGATTGCTTTGCTGAATTCACACACCTATAATATTTAGATGCCAAAGGAAAACCCATTTCTGACAAGACTAAACATAAAAAGGGGATACAAAGAAAGGACCATTTTATATCTGTATATGAAGAATAGTTAGGATAGATATGCAGCTACTTTCACTTAATTCAATGAGAAGAAAGATTTCTACTAATAGTGTTTGGACAGGATATTCTGTCTGCATCTTGTACTATGGATAACCACTAGGAAATTAACAATGTACAATGTATTAATTATTGAAACTATCCTATTAATCAGTTTTTTTAAATTTTATTTATTTATTTATTTGTGTGTGTGTGGCCAGCTCAGCCCACCAGGGGGTGGGGCTGGCTGGCATGTGGTGCTGGGGGATTGAACCG
>NW_004524807.1:2704719-2717881 GCF_000260255.1 Octodon degus
GGTCCCTGTGCTTTGCTAAGCTTGTTCTAAGTAGGTGCTTTAGACCACTGAGCCATCTCACCAGCCCCTATTAATCAGTTTTGAAACTGTCTCTTTGATATTTGTTTCTCAATAAAATAAAATAAAAAATACCCTGAAAGCTGGCTGAAGCAAGAGTGCAAATTTCTACTTTAATCTACACAATGATACCAGACTTCTGCCAAGTTGACCTAGGAGATGAGCATGTAAAAAGTGAAACTCCTTCATATTTAATTTCTTTCTTTATGATTCTTATTTTAAAAAGTAGATTACATTTTTACTGCTGAGGTGATGTATTCTTTTTAAAAACTTCCTCATATAATAAAGTTCATGTCCATTTCTCTTTCATTGGATCCTTTGGTTCTCCATTGAATATCCACTGCTTTTTCTGAATGTGACTTTAGCAAGTTTATCCATGTGGGTGTTTCAAGTCAGGAAAACCAGATACCTCTTAGAACTTTCATTTACCTTTCAAGTCAAAGTCATGACTGTTACACAATTTCTTCCTCAATATACTGGATCACTTACTTCAAGGGCTCCCCATTCTCTGGGCATTTGCTCTTTCCAACGTCAATTTTAAGGCTGAATAAATACTAGTGCATCTAACCATATGTGTTAGTTACTTTTTACTCGTTGCTGGGACAAATACCTGACACTCAAAATGAAGGAAGGGAAGGTTTATGTAGCTCACAGTTACTGGAGGGTTCAGTCCATACTCCACTGGCTCCAAGGCAAATGATAGCGGTTCATGCGGCAGAAAACAATGAAGAGCAGAGGAGGAGCAGCAGCTGCAGCGGCGTCCATCAAGCCTGTCTCTTCCTCCTGCACTGGAAGACCAGCACTCCGCAGTGAAGATTGAAGTCCTTCAAAGTGGCGCAGCTGCCAAGATCAAGCTCATAGGAAGACTGGGACTTCTCCATGGAAGCAGAGCTGGGCTGCAGGAAACCAGGCAGGGTGGCTTCCTGCCTTTCTCAATTCCTGGATCCTGCCCACCTGCAGGGCTAGGCCCCCCTGCTTAGATCTGCCAGAACTGATTCAGCCAAGATGACACAATGTATCAACTAACACACCATATGTCCTATTTACTACCTTCTTTAATTTCTTTTACATGGAAAGTCCCTGGCAACCTCATGAGTTCTTTAGGGAAATGTTGCTCTGTACTTCTAACAAGTTAAGTTTCCTTTGATACATTCATCTATATATCATGGGAATGGCTTTTTTTATTAATGATAAACCCAGGACATTTGCCAGGGGGGCACTTATGCCACTGGGTTACCTCCCCAGTTCCAGTATATGGATCTTTTACATCCACTGAGAAAACTTCAGTTGATGACAACACAATCTTAGAATTTACCTTATCTATAGAAAATACTAACTGAAGGACTATCATCCCTGAATCTCTTGTCTTTAGCTACACACACACACACACACACACACACACACACACTGGTGCTAAGTGTTTGTGAAAGGAGAAGATCATAGAAACCTTTCTGTCCATCATTAATACTATCAGAACCCCTATGGTTCTTTTTTCTATGATGTTTATCCCATGAAATGTTTTTTTTTGTAGTTTTTAACTTGAATTTTAAACAAAAATTTAGTCCTTCTCAGAGACAATATAGTGTATAAAGCAAAAAACTTTTGCAATGGCAAGTTTTCCTTATAAATGCTACTTAAGCTTTTATTTTAAAGTGTTTTCATACAAAGTGTTTTCTTGAAATTAATGTCTCCAAAGAAAATGAGTTAATGCTCTGATACCTTTGAGCATTTAGCTGTTTGAAATGATATTCAGAATAGTAACTTGTGATTCAAGAATGAACATTCTGCTCCCATTTTATGTCATTTGCATTTACTGAATTTACTTTCCTAGAAGTATACATACTGAGTACATTGTACATATTATATATCCACATGCATGTATTATTTAAGAATGGATTTCTATCATCAATTTATAATTTAGTAATCATATTTCTTTTTTCAAAATTTTTATTATTTAGTACAGGGTTTACACAGATCAGACTCATAGGGATCTTCCTGTTTTTCAGCCTCCCAAGTGCTGGGATTAAAGGCATGTGCCACCATGCCTAATTCCAGTCTCCCTCTCAGTGTCAGGGCTTGCACAGAATACTAGGGATTGAACCCCAGTCCTTGCATCTGCTAAACAGGCACTTTAATCTGCTAAGCTATCTGGCCAGCCCTTAAGCATGTTTACACCTCTAGATACATCTGTGTTGACCATCATAGTAAAAAAAAAATTTGGTTTTTTTTTGTATAGACTAACAAACATAAAACTGTGTTCAAATTTGTAAGTTTTAATATTTGAACTAAAGTTAGGCTGAAGTCCTGTACTGCCCTTGTGAGTTTCCCTTGGAATTCATAACTCCATTACTAGTGCAGAATTTTGAAATGCCACTATTACCTTCCTGAGATGAAGAAGTTATCTCTTCTGCATGTTTTCTACAGACTAATTCGATAATACCTGAGCAAAGAAGAGTAAATTATAATGCTTAAAATTACTTAGCCACATTAATCACATAACATTTAGCAAATATATTGCTATTTAATTTTTCTTTTTTATTTTATTTTATTTATATATTATTTTTTGTCAGAACTGGGGATTGAATTCAGGCCCTTGTGCTTGCCAGGGAAGCACTTATTCTACTGAGCCATCTACCCAGCCCCTTAATTTTTATATTAAATTATAATAGACTGAATTTCATGCACTGATATCTGTTCAGCCACAGTGTAATGGTACTGACTGTTAAGACCTGCGGGAAGCAGTAAGATCACATACAAGGAGCCTTCATGACTGGATCTACTGCCATTATAAAAGGGATCCAGAGGTCTAACTCATCCTTTTCCACCATCCGAGGGCCTAGCCATAAGGTGTCTGTATATGAAGCAGGAAATAGGCAACAAATGCCAAATCTCCTGGTGACATAATCTTAGAATTCGCATCTTCCAAAAATATGAGAAATAACTGTTTGCTGTTCCAGTCACCTAGTTTATGGTTACCCTGTTATACCCACCTAAGTTGACTATATACATAATTAAGATTTTAATGTTCAAACATTTTACTATGACAGCAGTTTCTGGAGCACTTAAGCACTCATGAAGCAGTGCGTTTATTTGTACTTTGTGACCAAAATATTAGCTAAATCATATGTTACACAAAGGAACAAAATACTGTAATTAAAACCAGTACATAAATGAAGCTCTTCAAGGAAAATAAAGCAAAAATGATAGGCTTATTCATTGATGTGAGTACTTTTTAGTAACCAAATACAAGAGGCTGCTCTAATATTCTATAGATTTCTCCATGAATGAGTAGTGCATTTAACATTAATAATAGTGTATTTATTTGCCTAGTTGCTTTGTATTTTCTCCCAACAAAATTCACAGAAAACAACAATAAATAAATAATTTTTTGATTTATTTTTAAATTGAAAACAGTGATTGTTTTAAAAAGGGAAAAAAGAAAATGGTGATTGTATCTGTGAGGTGGGATGTATTGATCGATTTATGTGTATGCTATAAAACAGTTCAAACTACTTAAAATGTTCGTCTTTGTTCATTATTAGTTCGTATAACACTAATATTCCTCAGACCACTTTGTATTTTCCCCATTTCCACTTAAAGTAAGTGTTCCTTGCTATATTATACCTGAAAACAAAACTGAGACTCAGACTGATGATGATGATGATGATGATGATGATGATGATGATGATGATGATGATGATTTATTATTATTATTTTACTTTCTTTCAGGTCTTCCCCTAAGTCAATGATAAAACTTAGTTCTATGCAAAATGTCTAATCAGTCGTGTCTGCTTTGGGTTTTACTTATGTATTCTGTGTAACAAAATATTAAATGTTAAGGTGTTTACATGAGTGCAGTATTATTTTGATATTTTATGTGGCCATGAGTGAAGGAACTCAAATTTATGATTTCTTCCATAACTGCAGGCTGACTGCATTCAGCTAGTCCATAAGTACCAGAGCAGCTTCTGTATGAAGAGGCTTCTGAGACTCACATGTGTATACTTTGGATGATCCCAGACCAAAACCTCAGGCTCACATGTAGTCAGTGTTTTTATTTGTTTTAATCATTATCATCAGCACAATATTGTTTTCCTTTCCAAAATACTTGAAATATGATCGAGTTCAGATTTGAGGTTAATGTGTAGGGCTGTTCTGAGAAGAGGAGTTCCTTCTTGGCATTAGGGCATCTCCCCTGGGCTGGCCATTACCACGCTGACCTGGATCTGTCATTGTCTCTGCAAATGTCAAAAGCAGAGAGTCAGTACAAAGACCTTGTTTGGAAGAATCTCACTCACTTCAGTTCTGGTCATGGATTTATAGCTTCACCAAGTGTCTACCTTTTAGCAGTTTTTGATGAGATATACAGAATAAATGATTTTTCAGATTCATTCTTTCTCCTCAAATATGTTGACTGTTTTTGGAGTGTATATAGGAGTTGACGTTAGCACTTCCTATATGTGATACTGATTGTTGCTTGTAAGCCTAACTCCACCCAACTTATCTCCCATTTTCCAGATCTACAGCTATTCAAGGTTCTCCAGCTAGGACTTACACTTCCTCACTGTAGGGTCTCAGTTCGTCTGTACAATGAGTTTACATGTAAATAGTGCTCTTTTGAGTTTTTGAAGCTTCTTTTCAACATTTTTAAATACAGTTTGGCTCTTCCTTTGCTAGTGTTCAGATTCTTCTTTTCTCTGTAGCTCTCTCCCCTAACAAAATGTATTTCCAAAAAAAATCTGGTTAACTCATCATACTGTGATTTACTAAGCCTGGGGTATTGTCATTCCCAGGTGCATTTGAATTTTAACCTCAGACGAGGAGCTTTAAATCAAGAAAATGATTCTGTAATTAACCTTAATAATTTATGTTCTCTGGGAGCAGGTGAGAAATGAATTTGGAAAGTTGAGGGAGATCTGTTTACTACTGAAATCATCCACTGATAGAAACTTTCTCCATGTGTAATAAGAAACCCTATTTCGGATATCAAGTTATTCACACATTTTTCCATCTTTCTCATAGAAATACAGAAATATTTGCTTAGCTCTTTCAGAAAGTACAGAAGGAAATTGTAAGTTTTATATAAGGGCCAGATTTCAAATTTTAACATGTACTCAAAGCTGCAAAGTGTTAAAATTCACATGCTCCACTTTGCCGAATCATAGGTGGCTATTCTTCTTCTACAATTCCCTCAACGAAATGAGAAACAGGAAGACTTCAAGTGAAAGGTGGGTGGTGGGTACCTTGTTATTTATACCTAGGGAGGCTTCTTGCTATATCTGTTTTCCACTTGGAGATAAAATAACACAGAATGGGATTTCTTTAGGTTGAGTGTTGTGGAGAGGTATGAAGTTTAGGTGTTAACTTGTCAGTCTTGCAATAAGTCTGTCTCTGATATATCCACCAGAAGTCAAGTAGGATTCCCTACAATTTGAAGACTATCATGATTTTATGTGAAAATCTCCTGAGGCATGTGTTGCTCCCATAGGATGGAAAGGCTAGAGGTACAAAATACAAGAGTTGTCTGTGACAAAATGCAACTAGAAAGGTGCCACCTGTTATGGTATCCCTTTGTAAAGATCATTTTAAAAAGTTGTTTTCTCTATGTTTAGTATACTTTTAGATTATCTCACAAAATCATTTTATCTTTATCAATATTTACTAAAAAAGCATTAAATAATTTAGATTCCAAATAGAAAAGTGAACTTTTTAATCAAAACAGCCTGAATAATCAGCATCTTTTTCAACTGTAAAGTAGGAATACTTAGAACTCCATCTAAAATACGGAGGGGTTGGGGAGATAGCTCAGTGGAATAAGTGCTTGACTGGCAAGTGCAAGGTCCTGAGTTTGATCCCTGATACCACCAAACTCTACCCACAAAAAAAAAAAAAAAAAAAAAAAAAAAAAACAAGATGGGTTGTGAAAATGAGGTGAAGCAATATTTTTAAACTTTGTAACACTTCTTAAATATTCAATATTAATTTGGCTGTTGCTGTCATTTTAAATGCCTTATCTCTAAGGTTGGTATATTGGAAAAGCATTAGTTATCAATGACCACTCAGAAAGAAAGAAATAAGAATATCAAAATTGTTTTTTATCATCACAAGGACAAATATACCGCTGTGTCATTAGTTCAAGTTAAAACTAAGACTGCTGCAGATTTACGCACTTTGAATGTTGAAACCATACATGACTTTGGCATCAGGCAATGACATTTAATATGTTCATGTGACCCTGCATGCTGGTAAGCATGCACAGTGTATTATTTTATGATGTTTGAGTTGGACTCACATTTTTTGGGTGTATGTATTTGTGTTTTTTTATATTCTTGTGAAAAGCTGAGAGAACCTGTTTCCAATTTCATGACCATTTATCATTAATCTAAAGTGACTGCAGCTTTGCCTACATGCCTACAGACAGGAAGCTCTAAGAATTAGATCCATCACACATTTACACAGAACCTCTATTAAAACAGTTTGGTGATTGCATAGGAGAAAGTGGCAATCTGGTGGGTAAGAAAGCAAAGCTTAATGCTGACTTATAGTGGGAAAAAATCTTTAAGGTGCGAAAGGCAAGGAGCAATGATGCAAACACTTTCAGCAATTGCTTGGTCATCGCGAATATACCCTTTAAATTTCCATTATTCTATCTAGGGTTAGCCTGTAGATTTTAGTCATGAACACATTTAATAGAAAGAAAGCCAAATTATGGTTTTCCACTTGAGATAGTTCTCTTAACCAAGCATAAAGTTCAGTTTTCCTGGAAAATCTTCAAAGGGCTATGAAAATATTGCAACTGCAAAATAATTAAGGTACTTGAAGTTTCCCAGTTTATATGAATATAATCACAAATGTCATCATGTTAGAGAACACTCAATGCTCAAAAGCAGCTTTTGATACCTGGAAAAACTACTCCTTTGAATAAATGATGATGATTAGTGGCAGTTATGAACCTTTTTCATTTTAGCAATTCCTTCACTTATTCATGGTAACATTTGACTTAAACCAACATAAATGGCATTATGTGCAAAGCAAATTACTTTTCAAAATTAGAAAAGTTTAATCTCATGGCTAAAAGTTTTGTAATTAATATTATTTCACAAAACAGTTTTAGCTTGCAATTCTCATGGACTACTGTATGATAACCTTAAAATTTCAGCATTCTAAATGTACAAATGGATTAATAAAGATGTTCATAATATACAAATTATCTTACATTGAGAAAATAAAATAGTTAACATATTTTAAATTAATGCTTAGAATAAATATGATAAAATAGTTGAAAAAATGCAAAGCATGCATTTCTTAGAATATCACATTGTTGGTAAAATGCTAACAGAAAATAATTAGAAAAGCAAAATGCTTATTTTTAAGTATACTCAGAAAAACATGCTAAAAATTTCAGTCCCTATGATCATGTTTGTTTGCACTAACAATTTAGGAGTGATGTGTTGCATTGCTACTTTTCTTGTGGAATTGTAAGCCTAACAAATAATTTCCTGATGCAAAATGATGCAATGGCATTCTAATTTTTTTGAAACAAACTTATGTCACTTGCTATTCTCACCTCTATCTCTAATCTTCTGTCATGTTAACTCTCTTTTAAAGTTTATTCTTTTCAAGGGAAAAATAACAAGGACAAAAACAAAAACAAAGCAACATAAAATAAAAGATGATATGGCATTTCAAACAGGAATAGAGAGACCCAACCCTAACCCAGGCTCGATGAGTGTGTGGGAGAGCTTCTGCACTCCCACTTGCAAGCTGGATCCCTCCAGACCCAGCCCAGGCCTGGCTTGTGAGTGAGAACTTCCACCATGCTCTAGGGAGTCGTCCAGACCCAGCCCAAGCCAGGACAGAATAACGTGTGGGAGAGCTTCCACATTCCCCTTTGCTTGCTGGATTCCTCCACACCCAGCCAGGGGCCACTTGTGAGTGTGTCCTTCTGTACTGTTTTTTGGACCCCTCCAGACCCATCTCAGGTCTGGCATGTAGGCCTAGGGTGAAACTTTGCAGCTGAAGTCCCTGCAGAGAGGCTAGGGGCCATAACCACTCAGCTAATAAAAGAAGATAACATCTTGCCAAAGGGGCAAAACAGGTTCATTTCCAAGGGCTACAGAAGGAAGAATCTGAACAGAGCATCCAGACCCAAGCCAGGTACAACTGGATGAACTCAAACTTCCTTAGATCTTCACCCAAATTTCAGTAGGTGCTAAGGTTATAACTGCACCAAAGCTCTACACCAAAGGTCAGAAGACAGTGCTATACAAAATGACAAAGAGAAGGAACAAAATGCAATCTCAGGCCCTGAGCCCACCCAGAACAAGTATAGAAGACACTAGCACAGAATAAATTGGGAATTACACAGCTGAACTCTCTGAATTAATAGTGTCTGAAGTAAAGAAACAACTGCTGAAAGGTATAGAGGAACTCAGATCAGAAATAAACTTTGAAGCAAAAATAAATTTCTGATAATAGTGTCTCAAGTACAGAATCAAATACAGAAACTTATAGAGGAAATCAGATCAGAAATAATCTCTGAAATTAAAAAGAAAGAATAACTATAATGAAAGAAATAACAACTGCTTCTCATGAAGACACTGACACAAAAATAGAGCAGATTAGAAAACCAGTGGAATCCTTGAATTAGCAATATAGGAAAGAAATGTGTCACATGAAGCAAAGTCAAAAAGATATAGAGAAACTTAAAGTCCCAATCACAAGCCTGCAAAACTATTCGAATTAAAGTGAATATAGAGTCTCAGATCTTGAAGATGCCTTTGCAGCTAATGAAAAAAATCTCTTAAAAACAACGAGGATATAGGAAAAAATAATTCATCACCTGAAAGATGATGCAAAGATGAACAAGGTGAGACTAATAGGCATCAATGAAAAAGAAGGAAACAATACAAATTATTTAAAGAGAATATGGGCAGAAGTAATAGAAGAAAACTTCCCAAATATGAGGAAGCAAACTGACATTCAGTAACTGAAGCATGCAGAACTCTAAACAACATCAACCCAATTAAAAACACACCAAGACGTGTAACAGTCAAGATCCCAGAAATCCAGCACAAGAACAATATACTGAAAGTTGCTAGAGAAAAGAAAAGATCACATTTAAGATTAAACCCATCAGAAAAATGCAGACTTCTCTTCACAACTAATGAAAGCAAGAAGAGCATGGAGCAGAGTACTTCAAATCCACTATGAAAACAAATTCCAGCCCAGAGTATTAAACCCTGAAAACTCTCTTTCAAGTTTGATGGAGAAGTGAAATACTCCCATGCCAAAGAACAACTAAAAAATTTCTTGATGATGAAGCCAACCCTACACAGAAAGATGTTCTAGAGAGGAACCAAAATTATCCATGAGCGAGAACAGAAGGAACCCACTAAGTAGGGCAAACAACTAAGCACAGGAGAAAAAGAAGTAAACAAAAGCAGGTAAATAACATGCCAATTATAAGTCAATACATCTCAATTATAACCATCAATGTAAATGGACTCAATTCACCAAATACAAGAAATAGACTGGTACAGTGGAATAGGAAACGAAATCTGACAATATACTGCATACAAGAAACACACTTAAAGAAATTTATAGGCTGAAAGTCAAAGGATGGAAAACAATAGTACATGTCCCAACACCTCAGAAAAAATCAGGGCTAGCAATCCTGTTATCAGACAGCCTCAAATTCAAACCAACAATGATCAAATCAAATAAAGAATGTCATTATTTACTAGTTAGGGGAAAGATACAAGAGAAACAGTCATAAATATGTACTCACTAAGCATGGGAGCACAAAACATTATAACATGAATCTTAATGGACATGAAAAAAATCTACTATCCAATACCACAGTCTTAACAGGAGACCCTAACACACCCTAACCCCAAAACAATAGGTCAAGCAGACAAAAAATTAGTGAAGAAGTAGCAGAAATGAAACAGAGTTTGGAATAAACAGGCTTAGTGGACATATGCAGAGTGTTCCATCCAAACACAGCAGAATACACATTTTTCTCAGCTGCACATGGGTCATTTTCTAAAATAGACCACATACTGGTCCATAGGTCATGCTTAAGTATTTGCAAGAAAACAGAAATTATCCTATGCATATTATCTGACCACAGTGCAATGAAGCTGGAAATAACTGACAAAAGAAACCACAAAAATCCCAGAAGTACATGGAAAATAAACAACACCCTACTCAGCAACCAATGGGTCACAGATGAAATTAAATAAGAAATTTAAAAATATCTATAATTCAATGAAAATTCAAGCACAATTTTTCAGAATATATGGGATGCAATGAAAGTACTTTTTAGAGAGAAATTTAGAGCTATGAACTCACACATTAGGAAAACAGAATGAGAACAAATAAACACCCTAATGCTACACCTCCAACATCTAGAAAAGGAAGAGCAAACCAAACACAAAGCCCAAAGAGGGGAAGAAGTCATAAAAATTAGAGCAGAAATTAATTCAATTGAGACAAAGAAACTTTTCAAGGAATTAACAAATCAAAAAACTGGTTCTTTGAAAGATTAAATAAAATTCATAAGCCCCTAGCTAACTTCATCAAAAAGAGGAAAGAAAAAAATCCAAATAAAAGCAATATGGAATCAAAACTGGAATAGAAAATTAGCAATGATAGTAACTTTCTCAATAACAGAACTTAGAAAAAATGGGGTATACAGATGAATGTTCATTTTGTATCTGTGTATTCAAAGTGGTTGAGATAGATATATAGTTACATTCTGTTAATGAATAGAATGATTTGTTCTAATGGTGTTTGTAAATAGGATCACAAGTCCGCATCTTGTACAGCAATTAACCACTAAGAAGAATATATGCAGTGTATTATTTGTTGAAAAATAAAAAAATAAAATAATAAAATAAAATAAAAAAATTGGAAGAAGAAATAAACGTATAAGAAATTTAAAAAAATGATAGTAACTTTCATTCTTGCTTCCTCTCTAGCTCTTGTTTCCCCTAAAATATTTTCTTCACTTCAGCAGACTTCCTTGAATAGTTAACTTGCAATATCTCTGAAATATTAGCTAGCCCTTCACTTCATTCTTCTGCAAGTCTTCTAATTCAAGTGAAGAGGAGAGTTTGCCTATGTATATATTCTCATATACCCTTTAAATTCACTCATATGTTTTTTCCAATTGGAATTAGTTATGTTATTTCTGTATTTTATTTCTTTCACAGTACAATATGTAACTGATAAGATCAAAGAATACATTTATTATACCCACACAGCAGAATACATTGCACACAGAAGATACTATTTTATTTTTCTGTGCATGAACTTATACTCACGGCACATTAGCCCATACAAGAATCTTCCTGCATAAGACAATTATAAGTACTGGAAAAAAGATGTGTACTTCTATATACACATGAACATACAATGCCATAGACATACACAGCTAAAGGCAAATGAAAAACAGAAAGAAATAACCAAGTAGTAGCTGTGCAAGCAGAAGAGAATAGCACTAGTCTGCTTTCCCATGTTTACAACTTCTTTCCTGAGGAAAGTTTCAGTCACCATGGTGAAGGCCAAATTCTTGATAGAAGCCTGATCTCTTACTGATGTAAGAAGTCAGAAGAAATATTTCTGGGCTCTGTCAACAGTTGGAAAATGAAGGAGAAAATCCCAGGAGACAGCAACAGAAGCTGAGCTTACATTTCTGGATGTCCCTGAACCCTGTCATGCAGACTCATAAAACCTTAGCCAAGGTTGAAGATGGGGACTTAAGGTTAGCTGCTGCCCACTGCAGAAGAGTACAATTTGGAGTTCAAGTTCAGCTAAGTTAGCTTCCTATTAAAACGCGTGCACGCGAGCGCGCGCGCGCGCGCACACACACACACACACACACACACACACACACAGAGCAAAGCATTTTTGGCATTGGATTTATATTCACTGCAAGAATGTCCCTGAAGAAATACAGTTTGGGTTACTGATTGAGAGACTGGAAATAGCTAAGAGGAAAACAGGATAAAAATAATTTTTTTCCAGAGAGAAAGCAATCTATGTAAATTAGAAGACTTGGCACATTTTGGAGACAAAAAGAAGACCAGTATGACAAGAGTAAATGAGGAGGAGGGGAATAAAATGGTATGAGGTAGTCTTAGTATTAGCCAGGGAACAAATATTTTTGATCAACTATATGTTGTGTGCTTCTTCTTTTGTTAAAGACTCTCAGAAGACCTCCAACTACCAAAATAAGTGGTGTGGTGGCATGATCAGAGTTTTTATTTTAAATATTCTGTCTGTATAAAACTGAAAAAAAAACCTTGCTGGAGGGCAGAAGTGCATAATAAACAAATAGAATCTCTTGATGTTTTTCAGCTATGATCAGATATGAAGTGTGAATTAGTAAAACAGACAAGAATACAAAGACTGGCCCTCAGATGTTGTTAAGCTCTTTGGTGCAGGTATTTTCCAAGACACAAATTACAGGTGGAGAGGATTTGAGGAAAAGATTAAGAATCAAATACATAGAATGCTGATGATGTCAGTTGAATCCATTGGTTTGTAGAACAGGTGGGAATTATAGCTTAGCAAGATACATTTGGAAGTCATCAATTAAGAAACGATATTTGAAGCCATGCAGGTAAAAGACAATGTAATGAGAAAGGGTAAGTGAGACATAACGAAGAAGACTGGGAAGAATCCCTTCCTAACAGTCCCTAAAGGTCTGCATAAGGAGAAAGAACCAAGGATGGAAACTAAGAAGTAGGACATTTTAAGGACAAAAAAAGCAAGCAAAGTGGGGTGTCATAAAAACTACAGGAACATCAAATTTCACAAAGGAGGAGTAGTTATGTTAAATCAGAGGGTGAAACTAATTCACCTGTACATAAAAAGTTCACATATTATTTTAATGCATTTGTGTATGCATATTTTATTTTATTTTTTTCAAAGTTTTATTGATAAACAGATAGCAATGAGACAGTTTCAAATCTAATCGGAAGTACAGTTTCAAAAAATAATACACTGCATATATTCTTCTCAGTGGTTAATTGCTGTACAAGAAGTGGACTTGTGATCCTATTTACAAACACCATTAGAACAAATCATTCTATTC
>NW_004524807.1:2729702-2748951 GCF_000260255.1 Octodon degus
CCCACTCTGTGCCTGGGCTGGGACAGGTCCTGCCGGCACAGGGTAGCAGGAAGTTCTCAGCACACTCACCGGACCTGGGCTAGGACTGGGTCTCTGTGTATGCATATTTTAATCTGTTCTTTATTTAATGATATTGATGATGGATCCAAATGGCCCCACAATGAGCTCCATCCCTATCCCTCCATGTTTTTGTTTTGTTTGGGAGATAGGTTATCGCCAAATTACCCTTTCTCAGACTGGGCTTAAATTTGCCATTTATCTGTGTCCAACCTCATACAGTGTTGGGATTAAATACCTCCTTCCCAGGTCAATCTTAAGTAAGTCAGTTTTAACTGATACATGAAAGCAAAAATTGCACCTATTTGTACTGAACCACGTGGAGTTTTTTCTTTTTTTTTCTTTCTTCTTTCTTTCTTTCTTTCTTTCTTTTCCTTTTTTTTTGTATTTTTAGGAAAGAGTCTATAGGATCTACAGGTCTCCCTACTAGATTGGTTTTTTAGTGATTCTCCCATTTACAGCCTCCCACGAGCTGGGATTACAGGCATGAACCACCAAACCCAGTCTCAATCGCTGTCTCAGTGCGCCCTGGGGCGGGGGGTGTCTGCATGGCAGGCCCGAGGATTGAATCCCCAGCTGCCGCACCTCCTTGCAGGTGCTTTAATCTGCTGAGGTATTTGGCCAACCCCATGTGATGCTTCAGTACATTTGTACCTTGTATAATATCTATGTCAGACTAAACATATTTATTTTCTCAAGCACTAACTATTTAGTTACAGTGATAACATTGAAAGTTCATACTTATTTGTGCATGCTATTGTACTATGCACACTAGAACTTCTTACTCCTAGATAACTGTAGCTTATCAGCCACTGGTCAACCTTTTAAAGGACTGGAAGTCAAACACAGGTAGTAACACAAAGAGATCTGTCTAAAATATGAACAGCAAAATAATTTGAACATGCAGGAGCTGGATGAGCTGCTCAAAGTTGATTATTATACCGAGTATATAGGTATGTGTGCTTAGGTGTACATGTGGTATATGAAATGTGTGTGTCTGAAATCCTTAGTAATATATATTCTGTTTATTTATTTTTCTCTTTGAAGACATTTTTGCAAGTGTTTTTAAAGGCTGATTCAACAAATCCTTAAAGCAATGAATTGGGCTAACAGGATACACAACAAAGAGTGAGAATTCTCTGAATTTTTTGGTGGCCATCTAATTGGATTTAACCATCTAATGATTAAATAGTACTTATTAAACCACAAAAAATCCATTTATATAAAGCTTTCAAAACAAAGGTGCAACAAATCAGTCAGTATTCTAAAGAAATCTATAAAATGGGGTGAAAGCATAATTCAGTATAGTGTAACAACAAATAGAAATTCAAAATTGTAGAACCTTTTCACATTTCCTATAAAACAAATATTTACGAAAGATCATCACAATGCTTACAGTAGACATCAGAAATAAACACTGAATGTGCTATTTCCTATCTGTATCATTTAGGAAAACTACATAACATCTTCAATTTCAAATTTATCTCTGAAATGGGGTAATCAATGTTCAGAATCATGGTGCTCATTTTAGTGAATAATTGTTTTAGTGTTAATGAAAATATTTCATAATTCTAGGTCTAAAAACATGGGAGCTAGGAAGAGGATATTTAAAAATGCACATACATGCTCACGCATATGCATGGCAAAGCCTGAAGTAGTGGTGTGGTGAGAAGTAGCACTGAAATAAAAAAAAAAAATACATAAGCTCCTCTATTCCATGTGAATTTCAGTAGGTGATAATTTCTGGTAAGTAGAACTATTTTATAAGTAGAATGACATTTGATCTGATGTTCATTAGTTAAGAGACAGTTTCCCTGCCTTTAATTCTCAGCTCTACAATTTAACCTCAGTAAAACTGTGGACTATTTATGAAATCTTTCCTGTCTCAGTTCTCCCATCTGTGAAATGGAATAATGGTAGCACCGCCAATGCTGTGACAAGCTAACAAATATTCAAGTGGCATAGACTGGCTTCATACCCATCAATCCCATAGTCTCTGGAAATGTTCTAGAATTTTGTCAGTTAAATCTGGGAAACACTGCTGCGCTCCTTTCAGAGGACTGTCACTGGACACACAATGTGCCCCCTTCCTGTCTGTCCATCGAAGGCATGAGATAGTGTATGTTCTTACTTTAGGAGGCAGATCATCTGGGAAAGAATGCCTCCTGGAGCCTCCAGCACGTTGTGGCATGGACCACAAATTGGCCTGTATTGCTTTTACCACTGAGCTTCAGAAAGTGTTTTTTTATAACACTAACAATGTGCCGAGTGTGGCCGGGGGGATAGCTCAGTATAGTAAGCACTTGCCTGGCAAGCGCAAGTTCAATTCCTGGTACCATAAAAAAAAATAGATTGAGTAATAGCACTATGCTACTGGCAGTAGCAAAGTAGCACAGAGTGAATCAGCCAGAATTCACCAGCCTTTAAAATACTGACAAGCTTCCAAAGGCAGAAATGTCAGAAATGTATATTGACGGTGGAAATCAGACTCCACATATCCTATAGAAATATTAGGATTCCTAATTTATTTTTAAAATTTTGTGCATTTAACAGCTTTTCTTAGTACCTGTTTGCATTATATAATGATTACACTCATTGTGGGGAACTGGAACAAGCACTTAACATATTTCAATTCTTTCTTCCCCTTTCCCCTCACCTCCAATATATGTTGATAGTATCAGACACATGCATTTATCTTGTAAGATGTTACAAAGTTAGTCATCATATACACAGACTAAAAAACAAATTAATGGGTCAAAAATATATAAAACACAGAACAACTGTACTAAGTCAAAGTACACCTTCAGACACATTTTCACAGAAATTTAGAAATCTAACCATATACAGCATTGTAGCAAGACAGTCCTATGACATTTATTTTGCTTGTCTCTTATTTTCACTTATTACTTTTTTTTCTTTAAACAAACATTTATTTGAGAGAGAGTATAACAGTAATAGTTATGTCAAGACAGTACATACTCAGAAGCCCAGAATGACAGGCATTGCAAGCATGGCCCTAGTATTACACGTTGCTATCTTCAGTGCCCTTGCTTAGTTCACAGGTATCAGCATATATAGTTAGTCAGGGTGAGAATCCTACCAATTAACTGCTAGTTTCAAAAACCTGATGGAGATTCTCAGGAACATTGCCTTAACTATTTTGTGTATATAAATGCATGGTTTTGCCCATGCCATGTTTCCTAGCTTTTCTCCTGGCCCTGTCCTCATCGCTTAATCCTTAAGTTCTCACTTTCCATTTAGCTGTGTTACACTTTTCAATTTTTAATTCTTCTTTTGACTTCTTACACTAGGGATACTATATGGTATTTACACCTGTGGGCCTGGTTTATTTCACTTATGAGGATACCTTCAAGTTGAATCCACTTGTATCTTGCTTTATATTGATTTTAATCATCCAGTAGAAAAGTAGAGCCATATTAATATGCTGAGCTATAAATGGCTCAAGTTAACAACTTCTGACATTGCCAGTTGTGCCCATAACCCACTACTATTATGGACTACTGGACTATAGTGAATTATTTTGCTGAATTCATGCACCTACAGTATTTGAATGGCAATGGAATACCCACTTCTGACAACAAAAAACAAAAAGGGGGGATATAAATGAAGGACCATTTTGTTGTGAACAGAAATCTATCTATCTATCTATCTATCTATCTATCTATCTATCTATCTACAAAATAGTGAGGATAGATATACAGCTACTTTCTCTTAGTTCAATGAGAAGAAAGATTGTACTAATGGTGTTTAGACAAGATATCATGTCTGTATCTTGTACTGTGAATAACTAATACAAAGACAATATGCAATGTATTAATCATTGTAAGTGTCCTACTAAACTGTTTTGTAACTGTCTTATTGCTATTTCTTTCTCAATAAAATTAATTTTAAATAATAGATATGTTGTCTGCACATATACACAATACTTCTCCCTCTTTCTTTGTTCATAGTATGTCTTTTACTTTGTAACTTATTCATACATAAAGGCCTTCATATCAGACAGACCATGTCATATTTGATGCTGTATATCTGAATTATTTCATTTAAAATTATGATCTAAAGGTGTATCTATTTTCCTAGAAATGACTCAAGTTTTCATTTTTTATGGGAAAGTAATACTCTATTATGTTGAAAATACCCCATTTTCTTAATCCATTCTTCTGTGGATGGGGTATAGGCTTCTTACAAGATTTATCTATTATTAATCATGCTGCTACAAGCATAAATATACATGTATCACTGTGAAATTAAGTCTTTAACTATTTGGGAGAGATACCAAAAAGGGGAAGGGATGAGTGAGATGCAATTTCTATTTTCATCTTGTAGGGAAACTCTGTACTGACTTCGACACTTGTTGTATCAGTTCAAATACTTGTTAATATTGAACAAATGGTTGCTTTCTGTCTGCATCCTTGGCAGAATTGGGCTTTTAGTTGATTTCTTGATAATAACCATTTTTCTGCAGCAAAATGGAATTTTAGTGTTATTTTAATTTGCATTTTTCAAGTGGCCAACAACACTAACCATTTTTTCATGTAGGTATGGCCACTTGTATTTATTTGTTTGAGAAGTATCTATTCATTTTATTTTATTTTAGTTTATTATTTTATGCATTTGGTTGTTGCAGGATCTCACCATGAAGCTCAGACTCATGGTGATCCTCCTGCTTTCAGCCTCCCCAGTGCCGGGATTATAGGCATGTGCCAACATACCTGGACTCTGGCTGGCTCAGCCCGCGCTGGAGGTCAGGTTCACGCAGTGTCTCAGTTACTCTTCTCTCCTTGCTGGGACAAATACCTGACACTCAAAATGAAGGTAGGAAAGTTTTGTTTAGCTCACAGTTACTGGAGGTTTCAGTCCATACAAAGATGGAACCAAGGAACACTGTCACATGACAGAGAGCAGCATTCATAGTGGTGGAATACAGTAAAAACAGCATGAGCAAATGGGAGTTGTAGCATTAACAACAGAGAAAGTCTGTCTCCTGTTATATTCAGGCTACCTGCCTTAGGCTGGGTGTAGCACTCACACCCATAATCCCAGCAGTACTCAGACCTATAATACTGGGAGTTCTCAGATTTCAGCCTTGGATCATCCAAATCCCAGTGGAACGTGAGTTAATCACACACTCTAGAAGCCCACCCCCTGACTGCGTGAGGCTTTGGGGGGACACCTAGAGACAAACCATAGCATATGGCATGTGGTGCTGGGGATTGAACTGCAATCCCTGCACTTGCCTAAACTTGCCTAAACATGCTCTTTAGTCTGCTGAGCTCTTACCAGTACCTCAATTCATTTTAATGCCTATTTCTTGACTGAGTCTTTAAGATTGAAGATAATATCAGGAAATGGAGAGATATCCCCTGTTCCTAGATAGTTAGAACTATTTGATTCTTTGCTGTATGTAATAGTATGTGGATTATCATTAGCACTCAGACATTGTTACCAATTCCCTCACTCATTTTCTTTCTCCAGATAGAAGGATTTTCCACATCTTTATAAGTCCTATAAATCATATTGTGCATGTATGTTTGCTTGCATAACATTTAAGAATACATGTCATGGTAGACATTTCAAAATGTTTTAAAAATTACTCCATTTGATATCATAAAAAATTACTCAAAGTACCATATAAATTTTACATAAAGAGTTTCAGCAGAAGCATTCAACCAGCTACAAAAATACTTATATTTTTTCCATATGGGAAGGAGTTATCTATATTAGAGCTATTTTATCGTTCACTGCAGAGGGTTATATGAAGCAGATTGCATTGATTTTTTTTTATTTCCCTTAAAAATGCAAACCTACAGCTTTTCTTTTCTGCAAAAATTGCAAATAGGTTTAACACTTTGGTTGAACTCTATTACAGACACTTTTTTCTTAACCAGAGCCAACAACTGTAGCTCTCTCTTAATCACCCACTGACTACAGGGTATGTAGGTTAACATGAGACACACAGAAGCCATAAAGGAAATCAGCCCCAGCTGCCCATGAGCTTGACAGTGACATTTCCACATTTCCACATCCTTTCCCAAAGTGCAAGTACAAGAGAAAGTTCGAGTCCTCATGTGGTTTCACTCTTCTTCATGGAAGTACCTAAACCAGTAACAGAATCCTCCAGTGATGTTTAGGTAATCATCAGTTTCCTTAGTGAGAGGATCCCTTCTAGTCTTCTAAGTGTTTCCATTCTTTTTTAGGTCATTTTTCCCCCAGATGAACACTTTGGAAATATTCTCAGCTCAAACAATAAAACCATCTCTGGTAAATTCCACTTCAGGCACCCTGAATGAAACAACGTGTATGTAATCTCCATACTTTATTGTATTTGTCCAAATTCTAAAGCAAGGGTCAACATCAATGACAGAACCAAAAACAAACCTCAGGTCTAGAATAATATTTTCTTCATCATTCTGGCAAATAAATGTCTTATGTAACATACAAAAAATCCCCATCTTCTTCTCTTTCTTTAGGTTGTACTATGATGATAAAGACAATTTATGTAAATTACATTAACTCATTAATAGAATGAATTATGGCTTGTTTCTACAAATGAATGCCATTCCTTAGATTGCTATTGATAAGATGTACATGCTCAAACCTGCATAAGAACTGAAGGACTGTCTCTCTTAATCAACTCCTTCTTTGAACCCAAAATGCACACACACACACAAAAAAAAGGCCACTGTAGTCTTCTTGTACATATTCAATTTTACTAACTTAGGCTCTGTAAATAAAGTATCGTTTGCAAATTATATTCTCAAATTAATTTTACTGCTGTATTTAGATGCTTTTGCTAATTTATTTACTTATTTATTTTTGTATTTTAGGACAGGATCTACAGGGTCTCACTACATAGATCAGACTCGTAGTGATTCTTCTGTTCACAAACTCCCAAGTTCTGGGATTATAGGCACATGCCACCAAGGCCAGTCTCAATTGCTGGCTCAGCACCCCCTGGGGGCAGGGCTGGCACAGCAGGCCTGGGGATCGAACTTGGGCCCCTGTGTCTACCTAAGTATGCACTTTAATCTGCTGAGCTATTTGGCCAACCCTTGCTAGTTTATCTTATAAGTAAAGAATAAATCGGTGTGGTGGCACATTCTTGTAACACCAGGCTTTAAGAGGCTGAGGTAGAAAAGTCACAAATTCAAGCCTGAAGTAGGCAACATGGAGACACAAAAGTACCCCACCTCACAATCAAAAAGGGAAGTTTCTAAGGCAGTAGCTCAGTATTAAGGCAATGGATACAAACGCTAGCACTTTAAAAAAAATTAATTATGGTCATGTTGAATTTTGTCTCTGACAAAAACAGTGAAGTGTGAGTGTCCTATCAATTTGATTCAAAAATGTCTCATTGCTATTTGTTCCTCAATAAAATTATGGAAAAAATAAGAAAGAAGGAAGAGTTCATTTTTTTTAAAAAAAAGAAAAAACAGTGAAGTGACCACTCACGTGCAGTATATCCTTAACATATGTTCCCCACAGGAGTGTATTTTCCATCACCTTGGCAGGTTCCTCCCCACAGGAAAGTCAGAAACTCTGATGCCCCAGAGCTGGAATAGTCTATGGAGCAAGCATGGGGAGCTGAGTAGCTGCAAATCCACTACGTATGCTGATAAAGGCAGTTATTTGCCCAACAATCTTTCAGAAGATAAAACTGACATGGAAGATACTGTGCTCCATGAATGTATTACTCCTTTTACTCATTACATCAGGCATGAGTTCTTAGAGAATTTTTAGAAGGTTTTACCAAAGATACCTTGGGAAACAGGTATTTTTATATTGGCTTAAGAGGCAAGACAGGCAACCCAAGTATATGTAGAATTATAGTACTTCAAGGAGTGTGAAAAAGACCACATTGACAATTTTTATACATGAGAATACCGGCTATATTTAAAATCTTGGGGAGGAGAAGCAGAGATGGCCACAGAAATCAGGTTTCCGGTATGTAGCTTCCAGGTTCTTTATTGTGCTGTTGTGTTTTTTATTACTAAATATTTATCAGCAAAATAGGTTTTTTTAAAAAAAAATTTTACACTTTAGCCAAATTTACTAATTTCCAGTAACATTTAAAGCGTTTGCTTCATTTTTGAGCATTTACCATACCTATAGCAATATACTTACTTCCAAATATGAAGGTCCCACAGTACCTTGCTTCACAGATTAAAAAAATGTTATACTTTTACATAGTTTAATTTCTAAAATAAAGAAAGAATAAACCTGGGTATTGTGCATGCTCCAGTATTACAAGGACTCCAGGGGCCAGAGGCAGAAAAATCACAAGTTCAAGCCTAAGTTAGGAAATGTAGTGACTTAAAAATACTCCATTTCAAATGAAGAAGGGAAGAAGTAAGTCTAAGATTTTGAACAAAACTTTTTATATTTTTCATGATATAGCAGCTTAAAATTTAGAGTCTAATATGAAAACATGCAATTGACAAAAATTGTTAGATTCCATGTAGTTAATTAATTTCATACTTGAAGTATATAAAAAAAAGACTCTGGTCATGAAAACATGCATGTCATGCACAATGATCACACAACTAACCTATGCTTGATCTATCCTCTAGGCTATTTGGATCCCTCTTGAATCAATAATATTTAATAACTCAATAATATTTTCCCTGTGAAGCAATAAGGTACATTTTTCTCCTATTGAAGAAGCATGAGCAAAAACCAAATATAATTGCTCAAGTGACATTTAATTAAATCTAAGTCAATTTTCTATCTGAAGAAAATAGTTTTTGAAATTTGACTTTTGAGGATTAAAATACCATGGCATCTTTACATGGTTTGTTATGTTTCTCTGACATGTTTTTTATATGACATTGAACAGCACTTATAGATGTCCCATGATACATGACATTTTAAGAAAGGCAAAAACACACATTAATGCAAAACCACAAGAACAGACTTTAAGTAATGAAGTTAAACACACATAGGTATACATACATATTGCAATTTCAAGAATGAAATTAGATTTCATCCTGATTTAATGAATTCATTGATTTTTTGAAATGATATTTCTATAAAGGAAAGGTAATGTCTATTTTCATTTTTGCTTTAGACAATGTCTGGAACAACATTAGACACATAATTGTTTTCTGAAAATAATTATTTAACATATTTATTTTAGTACATTATTTAATAAATGAATAAAATTAGATGAAACTTTAAAAAATGAATTATTAAATAAAAGAATCAAATTCCTAAAGTGTATCAAGAGAAACATGAAATCTAGTTATATTATCATTTAGCTAGGTGCTCTTCAAAAACTTACAAGAGCTAAAATGGTTCACACTGTATCCTGTCTTAGAAATTCACAGTGAATTAACACATCTGGGAAGTTCTAAATTGATGGTAACAATGAGAAAACATTCTGCTTTAAAAAAAAAAATTGTTACTTTGACACAGTTTTTTATTTTCACCTTTTCTAAACCCGGCATGAGATTCCATTTGTGCTGTGGAAATTGTGATTAATAGAGTCCATGAGAAATGTTACTGATTATAAAAGTGTAACATGATAGAAATGACACCAGTGGCAACAACAATGAACATCTTAAATTTGTGAACAGTTGTCTGAAATTTCAACTTCCCTTAATTCCTATAAGACACAGAGAGAGTTATTAAACCATACCTCACATTAGCCTATATGAGATTTTAAGTGCACACACATTGAAAAAACAAAATGCTTCTATTTAAATTTTTAGGAAGAAAAATAAAGTAACTGATGGTATGCATGTGTTACTGAAGGATTAGATGGGGATATTAGGCTATTATTTCAATAATCGAAAAACAGTGTTAAAAAGCTACTGAATAAATTTGATGTTGAAAATAGTAATAATTATACTTTAAGAAGAATTGCATGGGCTGGAGAGATGGCTCAGTGGTCTAAAGCACCTACTTGGAACAAGCTTGGCAAAGCACAGGGACCACGGTTCTATCCCCCAGCACCACCTGTCAGCCAGCCCCGCCCCCTGGTGGCTGAGCTGGCCACACACACACACACACACACACACACACACACACACAAATAATAAATATAAAAAATAAATAATACAAAATTAAAAAAAAGAAATGATTTTTTAAAAAAAGAAGAAGAATTGCAAACAGACATGGATCATATTCAAATCTTACCTTGATTCAGATTCAAATTATAATTTCTTAATGACTCAAAGTTGACCCCTTATATAACTGTCCTAAAGTCCATTATAGTTAACCAGAAAGATTTAAAATTCTAAAGTTATCAGGTATATATCCAGATTTAGAAAAAAAAACTCACTACATCATTTAGACTTAACAGTAAATTATAAAAATTCGAGAAATTGCAAACTCTAAACTGTTCTATGGTGACAATGACAGAAAAATTTATGGCAAACAAACTTAAATGTGGTAATATACTATGATATTTTCTTTTAGACAATTAATTTTAATTATATATTCATTTAAAGCATACAATACCTAAATAATATTCCTTATTTAGCATGTACTACAAGACATTAGGAAAAGAAACACTCAATGATAAAACAGACAGAAATTAACATAGTAGTCTAAAGAACAAGAATAAAAACGGGATGAACAGGGCTGACAAGATTACTCAGAGGACTAAGTGCCTGTTTAGGCAAGCACAGAACCAGGCTTCAATGCCCAGCACCTCATGCCCTGCGGGCCCAGCCCATAGATGCACCGAGCTGGGGACTGAGTGGGTGTGGCGGTGCACTCCTGCAATCCCCATGCTGGGGAGGCTAAAAACAGCAGAATCACTATGAGCCCGAGCTGCTTAGTGAGATCCTGTACCAAATATATGAAAGAAAAGGGAGGGGAGGATTAAGGGATGAGCAAACACACTGTAGGATGAAATGTAATGGTGTCATTTTCTAGAATGAGCTGTGTTTTCTGAGTGGGGAAGTCACTAACAGACTAGAAAGACTCAGTAGGCTGTGACATTTTAAATGGCTCTGGCAACTGTGGAAAGATAGCCTTCAAAGAGAACAGGATTTTCTAAGTGGATAGCTAACAGAAAGAAATTTAATGTAGAAGAAATATCATTCCTGGAAAGATACAAACATTAGATGCAAGACAAATTCAGAAAAAACATAGTATGTTCCTGGAGCAGAGATCATAAAAATAGGATAGCAGGGTACAACCTGCAAGCACGCATTGCAATAAGACAAAAAAGATCAAGTGTGATATATCAAGGCCCTCTGAATTAAGAAACTAAGGACATAATTCAACTCTGAAGGAATAATCATCCTTTTTAAACAAAATTATTTGAAACTTTAATATATTCCTCCCTCATAGTAGTTTCATCCAAAATCTACTGCAGATAGTACTTAGTAAGTTTTATATCCTTGCTGTGCTTTACTGATGGTTTAATTTGGCTTAATGAGCCATACTTGACATTTTCTATAACTGCTCTAAAGTCCATTATAATTATGAAGATTGAGCTAAAAAGAATTAAATTTCTGAAGATTTTCCGTACACATCATTAAACTTAAAAATAAAATAAATGTCTTGCAAGCATTCTGAATAATGTAATGAAATTTTATCTTTCATAAAACCTTAAAAATAGAAATTTTCTTAGAGAAACATAATAATGATGTTATCAGAGCTTAATACTTTAATTTTAATAGTTGGCAGCTTATGGGGAAAGTCTCTATTCTCTCCAGAAAGTCAAAATACTCTAAAACTATTTCATTTAAAATTTAAAAGTGGACTTGAATTTCAGTAGTGGAAAATTATCTCATGATATTTCATTAATCTTATTTAAGGATCTTGGAAAATTTACAAATTTCTAATATCTCTAAAAATTTTCTTTCTCATCCTCAAAGATACATAATCTTGGATTTTTGCACTTTAAGTGTTGTTAGATCTCAACTTCTTTCATGGTGCTGTATTTTGAATTTTACCAAATAATTTGGGGCTAGGATTGGAATGAAACTTGAATATTTTATTTGACCTAAAAATTCACCTAGCTGTTCATTTTAGTAAAAATTAAGCTACAAGACAAATCATGACTTTTTAAAAAATTGTTAAAAAATAATTTTATTGAGAAACAGCAATGAGACCATTTGAAATCTGAATAGTAGGACAGTTTCAATACTTAATGCATTGTATATTATTGTCTTAGTGGTTATTCATGGTACAAGATGCAGACATGATATCTTGTCCACAAACCCTATTAGAGCAAATCTTTCTATTCATTGAATTAAGAGAATGCTGCTGTATATCGATCCTATTTTGAATATACAGATACAAAATGGTTGTTCATTTGTATCCCCTCTTTTTGTTTAGTTTTGTCAGAAATGGGTATTCCATTGTCATTTAAATATTATAGGTGTGTGAATTCAGCAAAATATTCCAAAATAATCCAGTAGTCCATAATAGTAGTGAGTTTTCCATTAGACTGACAGTGTCAGAAATTGTTGACTTGAGCCTTTTACAGTTCACCATATTAATATGGCTTTACTTTTTTGTACTTAATTTTTATACTTTCCTGATGGATGGTTAAAACCAAGATAAAGCAAGATGTATATAACAAAAAATGTAGCTTTTGTATCTGATGTTAGTGAAATCCCTTTAGGATTTATCCTGAAACTCTGTACCGCACTTTGTAGAACCTTTGTCAGTGTCAGCCTTGTGGATGAGTCACAGCCATTGCTTGACCAATTTTCTCTCTGTGAAAGCCTGGAAAAATATTTTCTCTCCATGTAACTCACCTTAGGCACACTCTACCTCATTGATCACTTTCCTCTGTGGCCCCATAATCTCCTTGATCAGAAAATTTGGGACACAACTGAGTTACGTGATGTTACAGTACAGGTTTTCCGATGTCCAGAGTCGTCACTGACCTTGAAAGGCTAGGGCCAAAATGTTGGCTGTCCTTGCAGCCCTTCTGTTTCACTAAGTTTTGGTCTTCAAACTTATGACTTTTTATAAAGTGCCTAATTGTGACATGTGATTATTATACTGACTTGTAGATTTTATTTCATATGGTATCATGTATTGTGTATACATCATAACTGTCATGACTCTCAGAAGGTTTATTTTTTCTTAATTTTTACAGAGATGTGGAATTGTTATATGGTCTTTGCTTATTTTAAATAAATTGTACTGAATATTTTAAAAAGAATACTTAAAACTCAATGTAAGAAAAATCAGTGTTTTTGTCCTTTTGCATTCAGGCATTCATTACCATGAATGACTCATGAGATATTTTTAAATGAAAACATTTTTATGTAAAATTCTGTGGCTTTTTTCTCAGAATATTATTTTTTTCTAAGGGGATAATGGCATAATCTTTTTGAGATAAGCTCTGATAGTAAAATACAACCATGGATGTTTTGTTCAGTTGAAATGTGTCATGCTATCATGCGTACTCTAGGAAATTATAGATGCTGTCCCGTCAATGATAAGGGGAGGCCTCAAAAGCAATGAACTTTCTGAATGACTATTTAGAGATATTATGCAGAGACCTGTATCACTTATATGTCTTACATTTTTTTTCTGAGTCTCTGCCTTTTGTTTTATCAAGTCCCTTCACCCCTGACACCACGGGGTGATAACATCCACTGCAGTCTTCATCATGAAAGACAATTCTCTGGGTGGCCTTCCATTGACCCAGTTCTCTCTATTATTCTTGCTTTTAATTCTCACAAATAATTGTAGAGTGTCAGGGATATACATGCTTGGGGAGGAATAGGCTGGTCAGACAAGCCCAGATCCTCTTTATCTCCTCCCCTCAGTTGCTTCTCAGGGCATTAGCCTGGAAGTTCTTATGTCCTGGGGTACAAACCTCAAGAGCTGCTGCTCAGGGTTCCTCAGCCACGGAACAGAAAGGGGTATCCCATGTGAGAGTCCACAAGATACAAAGAGAAGCAGAAGTGCATGTGCATTATCAGTAAGTAATACTCTGACTCTGCACTTCAGGTCAAATCAGCTCTATAATGAAACAAGAAATGGTACAAAGGAAATGTACTAACTCTATCTCACATTTCCAGCTCTTATGAAAGAAATAAAAGCTTTAACTTAATCTCCAGAAAATTAAGTACAGGTCCCATAAACCTGTTTATTACACAGCTCATCATATTATTACTGGATCATTTAAAAACTTTCTAGTCTTGCAGAAAACTGCATAGGTTTATGTAAGATTATTCTAATGAGCAAATGTATTTACAAGTATTTTTATTACCTAAAATAAGAATACACAGTGCATTTATTAACTACATAATTCTTCACCCCTTTCACATGGAAATTAGATTTGTACAAAAAGACTTCCTGTGACCAAAGAAAAACAAGGGTATTATAGGTGAATGTCTATGAATATAAGAGAATTTCCCATTAATTTTTCAAAGTGAACTTGATTAATGATTGTGTCCACTTCTTTTGAAGACTCGTGCTAAAGTATCAATATTACAAATGAAACTACATTATACTTTGGTTCTACTTTGCTTTTTACTTTTTGTTCTTTATAGTTAAATTAGAAGGACATAAATTTATGTTATATAAAAATTGAACTTAACAAACCCCAGAGCAGTGTGTACATTACCCAAGTCTGCTGCAAGCAGGACTAGAAGGAAAAGTTTGAAAATAAGAGAAAATACAAGATTATAGCAGTCCAAATGTTTTTATCAAAACACAGACATACTGTAAGGCAATTAGACCAAGATTTAAACTCCCATCCATTATATAATACAATGGGATAATATTTTTAAAGGAAAATACATAAAGCATGGAAAAAATATTTTTGTGAGAAAGTTTTTTGTGGCATGCTTCTAGGGAAAACATGCAAATATATACACATGATAAATTATAATGTACTCACAGTTATTCGGTGTAAGCTTCAGAACAAAACAGATTCTGATTAGAAAGAACTGTAAATGTAATTAGGATCAACATGTTGATTTAAGTAAGTCAGGACCAACAGTAGGGAACCTATAGCACACATGCCACATGATGCCGTTTGTATCCTTAAAAGCTCTAAAAAGTTCACCATTATTGGTCTAAACCAATCAAATATGTTAACTAGTGCAAACTACAGTAAGTCTAGGAGAATCATTAACAAAACTAGATCTCCTAGTATAACCATTAATCCAAAAACAGGATGTACACAGGGGCTAGAAACGTGAAAGCTATCTTGGAAACTTTTGAAAAGGAAAAGCATTGCATTGAAAATACATGCAGACCGTAAGGAAAGGTAAATGCTAACATCTTTATGTTTCACATATTGAAACTTAATCCCTAGTATGGCAGAATTAAGAAGCTTGGAAAGTGGGTAGAGACTACTGCATGAATAAGACTAATGGCCTTAGAAAAGAGGTCCTAGAGAACCTGTTTGTCCCTTTTACTATTGGAGGCTACGGTGAAAAGGCATTGAATCTGCTGGCTCCTTGATTTTAAACTTTTCTGAATATAGAAATGTAAGAAAGAAATTCTGTTGTTTATTAGAAATCCACCTCACAGTAATTTTTTATAACAACAAAATTAGATGAAATAGTAACTTCATTTTAGCATTAGGCAGTACAGTAGATGCGTGGTGGTGCACTCCTGTAATCCCAATGCTGGGGAGGCTGAGATAGGAAGATCACTAGGAATAAACTGAGTAGTGAGATCCTGCACCAAATCAATCAGTCAATCAATAAATATTTTTTAAAAGAAACTATTACTCAACTCATGTTCTTACATGTATGCACTCAGTCACTTTCCCATCACTCCACACAACTGCAAAAGGAAAGCTTGGCTCGGGATTCACTTGTAGCATATGCTCGGCAGGCTCCAGGGCAGAAGCAGGAGGTGGAAGGGTCTGAACAGAGGACAGAAGCTCACAAAATTCCAGCCAGGAAGCAGAGCGAGGACATGGGAAAGGAGAATGATACATGCTATTCCATGTCAAGACCCTAGTGACTTCCTTCTTGGACTAGGGCTCACCTCCCAGCAGCATACACAACTATGCATTCACCAGGGGGTTAATCTAGTGGTGAGTAGGGAACCCCATGAAGCATCACATTCCAAAAGCTCCACATATGAAAGAGGCCATTTGAGAGTATTCTCAAACCATAACATGAGAAGAAATACATTAAAAAATAAGCATACAGTTTTATTTCTGTATTCTATATTCAGACTATATCTAGACAAGTACTTGTTGAAATATTTCCAACATGCAAATCCTCTCCCTTATCATTGTTCATTTTCCAGCTCTTATCAGACTCTGTTACTTAGACTCCCTAAGTCACAATCAGGCATCTAGAAACAATCCCACTAGAATGAACAGACTTCGGTACCATTCTTTGAAATCTTTCTGATATACTACCAGATTATTCCATGCTAATGGAGTGAAAGCCAGAAAAATATATAAAACCTTCCATCATAAGCCAGTTAGCGACTTTGCTTCAAAAGCCTTTTTAAAAGAGCCTACAACTGGTAATATATTCACTAAATGATTTCTTCTAATTATAGATTTTAAATTGCAATAGTATCTTCCAAAATAAAGTGTTTGAAAAATAAAATATAAAATGAAAAAATAGTGGAGTTGTCAATGTATTTATGATCCTTTATCTCTGATTATGATATTATCCAGAAGTATCAAGGATTATACATATTGCCAACTTTTTAGATGCTATGCCTGAGTGCAAAGGAAATGGTTTTCCATACAAAACCACTACATTTAGATATGCTTAGCTGTATTTCCAGATACCCTTTACCAGAACTCCACTTTGGCTTTGCCTTAAAACACAATTTACCTAAAGGCCCCACAAATAATAGCTCTCCAGTGTCTAATTATTACTCACAATTCAAGGAAATGTCTACTTGTGGAAAGGCATAAGGCCAATCACAAGTTTAAGCAATTGTCTGTGAAAACTTAATCGTACATCTTGATAGTTTTCTTATGAAAAGTTTTAGCAAGACAATGCCTATAGATGAAAAAGTCCCACCACTACGTACAAAAATCTAAGCTAGAACAATAACTTCTTCATATACAAGTCCATACATGTATGTGATATGTATGTGTATATATGTAAGTATTACTAATTGATAACAACTTCTTAGGAGATAAGTAAAAGTGAATGTACGGAACTGGCTTCTGGTCCCTGAAAAAGCCAAAGAATAACCTTAGACATTGCGTTTGTTTCTGAAAGTGAATTATAGACATTTATCAATAACTCAAAATCAAGAAGACAGCATGAATTTGAGTAACTAATAAGTATGCCTTTCAAAGCCACTCAAAAACAAAAGTTTAATGTTGAACTTGAGCTTATAAAATGTGTGCATTTAGAACATAATTGTATATACTTTACAAACAAATGGTAAAGCAAGCAGACAACATAGGAAGTTTAGAGAACAGCTAAATAACATCTGCTACTTGGCCTACTTGTTAGTGACCTAATATCAACAAATAGATGCAAGATATAAAATGTAATTGCATATATGTTGCATCATTATGCACATATCAAAAGAGGAATGGTAATTATATTCAAATCACAAAAAACTCTCTAAGAAATTCAACTACAAAGCAAAATAAAGCACAAAATGATAATCAGAAAATCCCCACACAATTGGATATTCGTCAAGGCAAAACTGGATCTCTCTGCTCTACTTTCAATTTAATGTCATATATATATATATATATATATATATATATATATATATATATATATATATATATATATATATGTAAGTAAGCTTGCAACCAACCTTACTATATGAGAAAACAAAAGTAGATGGTGATCCCATACGGCATAGAGTATGCTACCAAAGAATCAACGACTGAATTTTGGAAGAGAAATCTATATTATTAAGAGAACTTAATAAAAGCTAAGCGATATGAATTCCTTATAGATGGTATAGTATCTAATGGAGGATTTGTGACAAGTAAAGCATGTGATTAACAAAGTCAGTAGGCCAGTTTATCACTGCAAAACACAGGCAGTAAAGCCAACAAAGGTGTACTTTCTAGCGTATACAAAGGACGGTTGCTATTCTACTATAGAAATATGGCAAAGCTAAATAAGGAAACCAGGGAGCATAAAGGATAAACTTCCATTCCACAGAGAGAAGGTAGAAAGAGTGGCCTTTGTGGAAAATCCTATATTAATTTACAATTATTATTACAGTGGCAAATTTTAGAAGCTAAATAATGCCCAGTGTCACCTGGCAAGGAAATATTGGACAAATTTCATGTGTTGCAGGTGCAAATTTAAGTTATCCTAGCTGCTCTGAACAGTAATGTGATTATATTAAGTTAAATTCTATGTGTGTATATACTAAGATCAGGATAATCGTGTCTTAGATGCAATTCCCAAGGAATTCTTGACCAAATTAGGAAAATAATTATTTATAACAGTGTTGTTTTTAGTACCCATTTGTTTGTTTTTTTCTTTTTAGTACTTGGACAATTCAAGTGTTTAGTGCTGGAGGAATGGACAATAAAATATGCCACGTGAACACTATGCAGCAGTTAGTAGAAAAGCAGATGAGAAACAGGAACACATCCTTAAAACATAGTGCTCAGTAGAAAACATAGAGTGAATTCATAACACAGTTTATGGAAATCCAATTTTTATGCATGTAAAGCAGACCACACCCAAATAAAGTATGCATGCCCAATGCATAAAGAATGCTTCCTTTTAGTGAGAAGCATGTATGTTAGAGAAAGTTTAAATGAAGGAAAGAATAGAAAGAATAGATGAAATAGGTCTTACATGAAGAACTCTGGTAAATATCCCAAGAACATGGGACACCATTTTACCTCAGGAAAAAATTAAAAAATGAACTCATAAGCATTTCAGTAGGTATACAAAATGATAGAATAATACATCTATTAGTATGTATGGAGAGAGATAAATAGGTAGAAGCTGAGAACAGAGGAAAATAGAAATATTAGATTTATAGCTGTTGGAGAATCAGAAGGATTCTGACAAATAAACAAAAGGAAGATAAAGTCTTCCTTGAAAAATGAAATACCCAGGGGCTGGGGAGATAGCTTAGTGCAATAAATGCTTGCTTGGCAAGCTAAGGACCTGAGTTCAATCCCATGTTCCACCAAAAAAAAAAAGAAAAAGAAATACCCTAGTAAAAGTTAAAAATAGGAAAAAGTGATAGAAATATTTCTTTAAAAGCACACTATTTATTAATTAACCCCCCCAAAGACCCAGGGATACAACTGAAATATATA
>NW_004524807.1:2749059-2778360 GCF_000260255.1 Octodon degus
GTATTTATTACAGGGTCTCACTGCACAGATTGAACTCATAGTGATCCTCCTGTTTTCAGTTTCCCAAGCGCTGGGATTACAAACGTGCTACACCACTCCTAGTCTCAATCCCCAACTCAGTGGACCCCGGGGGGTGAGGTCAGCACAGCATGCCTGGGATCAAACCCAAGTCCCTGTGTCTGCCTAAACAGGCTCTTTAATCCACTAAACTATCTGGCCGACCCTAATTTTCTATATTATACACTACATTCAACAAACTACTTACAGTGCAGCTTGCTGCTGTTTTTGTCTATAAATTTCTAGCATGAACTCTTCCTGAGACACATCCCAGTATTTATCTAAGAAGTGTCTGGACAGGCCAGACAGCTCAGAGGACTAACCTCCTGATTACGCAAGCACAAGGGGCAGGATTTGATCTCAAGCACCACAAGTAGTGCCTGCCCCACCCCCAGGCGCTGAGATGGCGAATGAGAGTGGACATGGTGGCCTGTGCCTGTAAACCCAGCATTTGGGAGGCTATAAACAAGAGAATCACTATGAATTCGATCTAGTACTGAGATTCTGAACACTCCGTAAACCCTTCCCTAAAATACAGAAAAAAACAACAACAAAAAAAAACCTTTTGTAACTTTGTACTCAATAGATTGTCAGACAGTACCTCAAACTAGGTCATCAAGAGTAATATGCAAGGACCAGTGAGATAGCTCAGCAGACTAAGTGCCTGCTTAGGCAAGCTCAAGGACCAGGTTTCCATGCCCAGCATCACATGTGAGCCGGCCCCGCACCCAGGCGTGTTGATCAGGCTGCCCACTGAGACTTGGTGTGATGGCTCAAGCCTGTGATCCCAGCACTGGGGAGGCTGCAAACAGGAGGATCACTGTAAGTCTGAGCTGTGTAGTGAAACCCTGTGCCAAATTCATATCATCATCATCATCATCATCATCATCATCATCATCATCATCAAATAAAATAGGTCTGGATTTTTCTAATATTAATTTTATTGAGAAAGAAGGAGCAATGAGACAGCTTCAAAACAGGTTAGTTGGAGAGCTACAATAATTAATACATTGCATATTGTTGTCTTTGTAGTTGCTATTCATAGTACAAAATGAAGACATGATATCTTGTCCAAACACTATTAGTTAAAAATTTTCTTCAAAAATATGGACCGTTTCATGAATTTGCATGGGGCCTGTTGGTTACCTTAGTTGTTTAAGGGCCTGATTGTGCAAACACAGTCAGAAGCAGGGCACTGCGGTTCAATCCCCAGACCTGTCCTTAAGGAAGCCTGAGCCAGCCAAAAAAAAAAAAAAAAAAAAAAAAAAAATTCTCAATTTTTGAAAGAAAACAATAAATAATCTGGGGCTGGGGAGATAGCTCAATCCCTAGTTCTGAAATAAATAAATAAATAAATAAATAATCTAATAATATGAAACTATATATTATCTTTCATATTTTCAAAGGTTTCTGAAAATAAAAGGCTCTATTTCTACATTATTTATATTCATTTTTTGATGATGGTAGATTATTTTCATATTTATAAGAAATTACATTTTCTTCCAGTGCCACTATTCTTTACATTTGTTATACTCCATAAATATGTAATTATTACCATAGCACTATGAGTACCTTATTCATTGTCATGTTCTGTGTAAATGATATCCATATGGATGATGTGAGAAGCTCGATCTATGAATAAATTTCTTTTTCTTAGTATCAAAGTACCAAGTTTGACCAAACATGTTCTTGGATTATCCTGGTGGAACTTTTTAACAATAACTATTCCAGTGAACATCATTTCTATCTACTTTGTGTATCATGCTTGTACTAACCAAAAAAAACTGACCCAACTTGAACTTTATCTTGTTTTGCTAAATAAAATTATTCAGTGGCGTCATTGTGAATAATCCTAGGGCCTGAAAAAGAGTGATAGGATGTGTTCTACCTTCACTAGCTCAGTTTCTTTTCTTTTCTTTTTTCCAGAGAGACAAGGCTTATGTTTAGGGGAGGCAGATGGTGTTAAGTCATGACTGCTAAGGACTAGGGTGCAGTGGAAACCAGTGAGTCTATTTACAGAACATGCAATCCTATCTGTGCAGATCACTGGCAACAAAAAGGGAGACAGGAGCACGGAGCTAATGCACTAGTGCAGGGACTTGACTTTTTATTTCATCCAAGTGGGGGAGAAAGCCTTCTCCATCATGATCAATGTTACATGTGAAATCTTTGGTATTTGCTGGTATTTGAATAATCTTTTCATTGTGGGAAGGCTCTTTCTTGGATGAGCTTTTAGGCTTTCAATTGTCATGTCAGCCCCCTTCAAATCTCTTTCAACTGTTAGAGACACAGCCAGCCAGCATCCTGTCTCCTATCATCCTCCACTCCCCTTCCCATACCTTTATTCTTGATGAAAGCTACTTTAAGGCTCTCCTTGTCAAGGGACATTGCTTTCAGGGAAGACACACTGGGGTGTATATGCATTTGATAGAAAACATTTGGAGTGCACTAAAATGCAGCCAACTCAGAAAAAGAAAGACAGCTGTGTAAAGATGTCATAGTTATAAAAGAGCTACATGCAAAAGCTTTGGCAAATTAAACAGCTAAGTTAAACAAAGCATAATTAAGGCTACCCTGTCCTATTTCCCATTCCTTTCTATATATGCATATTAAACTCAGTAATTACTGTCACATTGTTTTCTAAAATTTTGATTTCGCTTCATTGTCCTGATGGTTCTGTTTTCATATCTGCTTAACAAAGGAAAACTTCTCTGTATATTGTTGCACCTTCCAAAATATTGTATCAATTACTTTTCTAAAGATGTGTTTTTCTCTAAGATAAATATTGGAAGAATACACATTTTATACTGTAACACACTCTCCATGCTCAAAGAAGTCATTGATTGAATAAAATTGTTTAGGATGCCTTAATAGGAAACTTTGTTATAAGTTTCAATTTATATGGAAATTTATATGATTTTCAGGCAACATCAGCCAACAACTTCAAAAGTTAAAAAAGCAAACAAAATAAATGTACCTAAGTTAATTTGTACACGAGATACTCACAGGTTATTTTCAATTTCCTAGCATGTATTTTGATCAATGATACTCAGGAGACAGTGGCACTTGGCTCTGTATTCTAATTGTAACAGAACTGTGAAACAAAAAGTCTTGGTGAAAGGTCAACACTTAAGTAAACCAGTTTAAATACCAATGTGCCAAATAAAATGTGATACAATAAGCACTCATCAACAAGGAAAATTCTAGGAACTTCTACAAAAGTATTAAAAGGAAAAACTTAGAGAAATTGAATTTAGCAGAGTGCATTTGACCAAAGAATGTAATCATGAAGTTAGCAGTGGTTCATATATAAAATAGTTCAGAATGCTCTGCTTCACAGCATAAATAAACTATATTTATAATGAGGGAAGAGGAAAGGACACACAGACAAAAGACCTGATGGCTTACACTCCTCATTTGACATACATGATTATGCTTTGAGACTTTAGCTTCTGACTGGCTGGATGTCCAGCTGTTATGATTAGCTAAGACTTGGCTACCTGTCACAATAACACACTTTCAGGTATGATGTAATACTTGAAAGCCACATATTAAGTAAGACAGCTTTAATTGGTTTATAGTTTCCAGTGGGTTCAGTTCAAAGATGGCTGCCTCTAAATCAGAAATTGCAGGATGGAGATAAACTGTTCATCCATGGTAACTAGGAGTTGGAGGGAGGAGGAAGGGGAGAGGGAACAGAGAAAAGTGGGAAGGGGGAAGGAAAGAGGATGGAGAAAGTAGAGGGGAAGGTAGGAAAGGGAAAGCAATGAGTAGAGGGAAAGGCAGAAGGAGGGAGAAGAAAAGATGAATTAAAGAGAATAGGAGAAGAAGAGGGGAGATGAGGGGAAGAGAAGAAAAGGAGAGGAGAGGACAGGACAGGAGATGTGATGAAATGAGAGGAGACGAGAAGAGAGGAAAGGAGAGGGGATGAGAGGGGAGCAGAGAGGAGGGAGAGGAAGGAAGAGGAGAGGAAAAGATGAAGAGGGGAGGGAAGAGGAAGAAGAGAGGAAAAGAGGAAAGGAGAGAAGAAGGGGAGAAGAGGAAGAGAAGGAAGGAGGAGCAGAGGAAAAGAGAAGAAAAAAGAGAAGAGAACAGAACAGAAGAGAAGGGCAAGAGAGGAGAAAAGAAGGGGAGGAAATGGAAGAGAAGAGAGGAGGAGAAAAAGAGTTCAGCTATAGGCAAAAATTCTCCCTTCCAGATTATACTTCCAGCGATCTAACCCATCGAGGCCTCACCTCCTAAGAACACATTCAGCTAAGAACTCATCAAGTGATGAATTCACTAATAAGAATAGAGCCCTTGTAACCTAATCATTTCCTAAGGAAATGAGACTCTGGAGGACATTTTAATTCTCAACTATCATAGGTACAGTTCTTTGTATAAAGAGAAACCCTCATACTACCTCGAAAAACCAGTATGTGACATTTACATATACAATTTGCACTACAGTTTTATTATTATTATTATTGAAAATGTAACAAAAAAAGAAAACGTATCAATAGACATTCTAGTCCAATATATTGTTAAAATATTAAGGTAACCATGTACATTTTGTGACATCAAATATTAACCTTTGGACATTTGGTAAGCATTTTATTTCTTTGATTCAACTTTTATAGATAATTTTATTTTGCTTTCAGAAGGAGCATAACATATATTATTTCTTGTACTTTCAGTATTAAATAAAATAGCTGCACAATACAGTGTATAATAACCCTACATTTATGAATGTAAAAACTTATTTTTCTTATAATATTAGAAAGATACTACTTTTTCTTTCTGTATAAAAAGTCAATACTTTAGAGTTTGAATAATATCTATAATTGAAAATTCAAAGAATTCAATTATTTAAATAGTTCAAGGAATTGGGAATCTGGATTAATCAGCTTTAACATATTTTAAATTAAAAATATGTAAAGTCACAACTGAGGTGCCAAGGAGATGGTTCAGTAGAATAAATGCTTGCCTGGCAAGCACAGGGACTGAGTTTAATCCCTGGTTCCTCAAATAAATAAATAAATAAAGTCACAATAGACTTCTCATATTTGCACAAGTACAGTCTAATATTTAAGGATGTTTTCCTAATTGTAGCTTTCCCCATTTGAAATCATTTAGTCCTTACAGTGTCTCAGGTTTACCATGAGCATATTGAACAGTGCTGCTTAATAATATGAGTTTGTATGTACACAGAGCCCTACATAACATACCAAGTAAATGTTTGTTGCATTTTTAGTTTTTCAAAAATTGCTTCTCTCTTATAAAGCAGAATGTATAGATATGCATATGTGTTTTAGTGTGTACATAAGCATCCCTATCCATGTTTATACACAGTAATAAATTTGTATTCAGACTAGCTGGTTGCTAGATTAACAAGAGATTTACACTTCTATATACTCTAATTTCTTGCTATGTCTCATAATCTTTTTTACATCATCTAAAATTATTAACAGATTCTTACTAATTATGTACTAGTGGTAGAATTCTGAGCACTCTAATAGACTTTTCAGCAATCAGTCAAATTCATTCCAAAATCATACAATGTTCCCTGAGAATAATAATAGTTAACTTAATATAATTAGAAATGACATACTTTTCATGGTATTTTCCAAGTAACTTAAGATTAAAAACAGGAGACATAGTTTAATTGATGTTCAATTTTTGGACATATAGAGATTAGACCAAATACATACTGTATTTATGAATATTTTTCCGGAACCAGGGATTGAACTCCAGCCCTTGCACTTGCCAGGCAAGTGTTAGGATAATTTACCACTTCTGTAACCCACATCTTAAACTATTTTAATCAAAATTCACTTCCAAGTTAACTTTTATCAAAAAATTAGAAGTATTTAAGAAATTATATTAATATATAGATTTTGCTTGTAATTTTTATTTATAAATATTTCTTTGCTTTAACCCAGAAAATAATTATGGTGTATAGGCTATCCAAATGGTGACATAAGTAATTATTTCTGTTTTGCTTGTTTTGTTAAGTACTGTGGTTCAAACACAGCTTCTTTGCATAGAGCTAATCTCCAGCAATTTTTTGTCTTTATTATCTAAAGAAAACACAAAATGTTAAATAGTAAAAAAATAAATAAATAGAAACAGTACAGAACTTTACCAAACAAAAAAATAGTAATTAGACAATGGTCGCTGTGTTGCATAATGTTGTCTTCAAATTAGTTGTTCAGATTACCAGACATAAGGATAAAAAAATTGGGGGAAAATGTTAAAAGGAATTAAAATAGACAAGAAGAAAATTAAGTATCAGCTACTTTCCTCTGTAGACCAGTAGAAATCAGCAATATAAACATCTGAGCCATCCTGCGTCAATGTGTTAATATATTTCCTCCTTGCCTCTCCCTTTCTCTCCAACTTTTTCCTCATCCCAGTTTTTTATTTTCCTTAAACAAATTCTTTCCCTTACAAAGTATGTGTTACACCTTTCAAATTTTATTTACTCTTTCTGGTTTTTTTTTTTTTTTCCTTTCTCTTTCAGGTTCTTCCACAAGTGACACAATGCAATGTTTACACATCTTAATCTGATTTATTTCACTTTCATATGATTTCTACTTGCATCCATTTAGCAATAAAAGCTTCAAATTTGCCTTTCTTCATAGACAAAGCTGAAAAACCTGAAAAGAACTATATTGCTTTCATCCATTCCTCAGTTGATGGGCATTTAGGTTATTTCAAGACTTAGATATGACAAAGTGTGCTGCTATAAATGGGTACACACACATCGCTGTTAAATGATGCTTTCAGTTCATTTGGAAAAATACACACAAGGGGAATACCTGGGTTGAACAGGACTTCCAATCCCAGCTATGGGAGAAATCTTCACACTGATTTCCACAGTGGTTATATCAGTCTATATTCCTGTAAACAGTAGAGATAGCTTCCTTTTTCCCCATAGCACTAGCATTTGTTATTGGTTGTCTTCTTGATGATAGCCATTCTTTCTGGGGTGAGATGGAATCCCAGTGTAATTTTAATTCGCATTTCTTGGATGACCAGTGATGTTAGAACATTTTTTTCATGTATATATTTACCACTTGTATTACTTCAACTAAGAAGTGTTTATGCATCTAAGAAGTCCATGTTATGGTTATGTCTTTGAATTTGGGGGTTTTGACATTCTTATTTCTTTATTTTATATCTTTCTTTTTTTAAATGTGTGTAAGACAGGATCTCACTACATAGATTGGACTTGTAGTGATCCTCCTGTTTTCAGCCACCCAAGTGCTGGGATTACAAGCATGCACCACCACACCCAGTCTGAATCATCACCCCAGTGTGCTCTGGAGGTAAGTCCCACACGGCATTCCAGGGATCAAACCTGGGTGGATGTACTCTGCCTAAGCAGGCACTTTAATCTGCTGAGCTATCTGGCAAGCCCACTCCTTATATGTTTTAGATAGAAGTTTTTATCTGAGAGGCAGTTGGCCATAATTTTTCCCAATTATCTGTCTTTTTTTTGACTGCATTGTTGATTTATTTTGACCTGCAGAAACTTCAAAAGATGAGATCAGAGTTGCTGATTCTTTGAAATATTTCCCATGCTGTATGGTTTTTGTTTGTGAACACTCTATTTACCCCTAAAGCCTTTAAGATATCTACCTACTTTTTTCTTCAAAAGGTTTAGTGCTTCTGTTTTAATATTTAAATCTTTGACCCATTTTGAGTGTAAGTGTAGTGCCTTGTGAAAGACATGGGTCTAATTTTAGCCTTCATCAGGTGGAAAGCTAGTTTTTCCAGCACCATATATTAAAGAAGCTATCTTTCTTCTAGTGCCCTCTGTTTAAGATAAGGTGTAGAGTGTGTTGGTAGTTGTGTCTGCATCTTCTAATGTGTTCCATTAATTCTCAGGTCTGTTTTACATTAGTATCATGCTGATTTTATCACAGTATCTTTTTAGTATAATTTCAAATCAGAGGTTATAATGCCTCCCATCTTTCCTTTGTTCACTATGAATGATTTTGCCATTATAGGTATCCTTGGGTTCCAGATGAATTTTAGGAATGTTTTCTCTAGATCTATGAGATATAATAATGGTATTTTAATGAGGATTGCATTGAATCTGTGTAACAATTTTGGGAATACGACCATTTCATAATGTTAGTTCTTCCTATCCAGGATCAAGGGATATCTTTCCATTTACTGAAAATTCTTTTTTATCTCTTTTCTCATAGTATTAATAGCTTTCAATGTATAAATCTGTTACTTCCTTTGTGAGATTGATTCCTGACTGTGTCTTTTTTTTTTTTTTTTGGATGTTATTGTGAATGACATGGCTTCCTTAATTTCTCTCTCTGTGCATTCCTCATTTGTGTATAGAAATGCTACTGATTTTTGAGTGTTGACTTTGTATCCTGCCACACTGTTGGATTTGATTATCAAATAGGCAAATGTCTTGATGGAGTTCTGAGGATCCCCTACACAAAGTATCATATCATCAACAAGCAATGTTAATTTCATTTCTTCCTTTCTAATCATTCCCTTTATTTCTTTCTCTTGTCTAATTGCTCTGGCTAATATTTCCAGAACTATATTGAATAATAGCAGTGACAGAAGACATCCTTGTCTTGTTCATGATTTAAAATGAAGCCTTTTAGTTTTTGTTCATTTACTATGATGGTGTCTGTTGGTTTGTTATAGATGGCATTTATTCAAATAAGGTAGACTATCCATATTGATTTTCTGTGGGTTTTTTTTTTATCATGAGTGAGTGTTGACCTTAGTCAAAAGCTTTTTTTTTTTTTTTGCATCTGTTGAGATGAACTTGTAATTTTTGTCTTTCGATCTGTTGATGTAGTATATTGCATTTATGAATTTGTATATACTGAACCATAGATGCAGTCCTGGGACTAATTCCACTTCATTATGATACATAATCTTGATTATGTGCTGCATTATGTTTGCTAGTATCTTACTGAGGATTTTGCATCTATGTTCACTGGGGAGATTGTCCTTTAGTTCTCTTTCTTGGTTGGTTCTTTCTCTGATTTTTTGTACCAGAGTGATACTTACCTCCAGGGATGAGTTTGGGAGAATTACTTCCCCTTCAACTTCATTGAAAAGTTTGAGAGGCATTTGCAATAAATCTTTAAATTTATTCTTCATTGATTCAGCCATGAATCACTCGTACCTGGGATTTTTGTTGGTAGCTTTTTATTAATTATTCAATTTTATTCACTGATATTAGGCTATTCAGAATTTTTGTTATATCTTTTTGATTCAGCTTTGGTGATTCATATGTATCTAAAGGTCTATCTATTTCTCCTATGCATTCCATGCTGTCAGAATAAAATTTTTCCAACTAGATATTGATGATCTTCTGAATTTCTATAAGGTCTGTAGTGAAATAATTCACTCAAAGTTTTTCTTGACTTGATGGTTTGTGTTGTTCAGTCTGCCATGATTTTAATGGTCTTTCCATTATAGTTGATCCATTTCTTTTCTCTATGTGCTTTTAATATTCTGCTGTGTTATAGAATTTCTAGGATCCTGATTATTATATCTAGGTGTAAATTTATTTTGATTATGGCTAATTTGAGTTCTAAATACCTCACTTTACTGTATGTCAAATCTTTTACTTATGCTTGGCAAATTTTCTATTTTCTGCAAGTAGTCTTTTTATGTCATTTATATTGACTCTTGCTCTTTTTATGACCTGCATTAGTCCCATATTGTTTTTCTTTACACCATCATTCAGCTGTTGAATTGTTATTTCTTAGTTCCTTGTTATTTTTAAGATATCCTTTTTTGTGATTACTATTTTCAATGCTGTTTTTGAGGTCTGAATGTCTATCTTCAGTTTCATTCAAGTCATTTTGCAAGATTTCATTGGAGTTCTTAATCATGGATATCTGTTTCAATCTGTTTTATGCATTTTAATTCCTTCCTGTATTGTGTGTTCAATATTTCCATCATTTTTTTATTCTCCCCAATTTTTTTTTTTTGTTTTGTTTTTGTTTTGCAGAACCGGGGATTGAACTCAAGCCCTTGAGCTTGCCAGGGAAGTGCTTACTCTGCTAAGCCATCTCCCCAGCCCCTTGCCACAGTTTTTTATCTATATCTTCTTTAGGTGTGCAGAACAATTATTTCATGATTTTGTCATTTCCTATTTTACGTGAGAGATTATTTCTGATCTGACTTCTTCTATAGCCTAATGCAGTTGTTTCTTTACTTTAGTAGCTATCATTTTAGAAATTTCTGGTGTTTTTCTTCCAAGTTATTCTGTACCCTTGTTCCTAGACTTGTTCTGGGTGGTCTGGAAGTCTGGGATTGACTTTTACTCTTTTTCACATTTTTGAAACTCTAAATGTTCACTGAAGCTCAGCAACCATGGAAGAGGATGGGGCATGCATGGGTCAGTAAGGATCCCAAAACAGTTTTGGTGGTGAGGGAGGCTCACCAAACCTCCTATTATGTGACTTTCAGTGTGGCCTCTGCAAAGCTCTCACATGGTGTTGGTGGGTGCAGAATAGGGATCATGTAGGCTCCTATGACCAGTAGGGGCAGGCCAAAGCTCAGTAAAGCTCCCAAGATGGTAGTTAGGGTAGAGAAGAATTCACCAGGATCCCTTATCTGTCATATTTCTTCCTGCCTTCTGTGATAATTGTGTAAGCTGCCCTCCTTTCTAGGAGCAGTTCTTATTTTATCATTTGAGGCAGAGTTTCATTACATAATTTAGGCTAGCCTTGAGCTCACTTTGTAGACCAGATTGGCTTTGAACTCTTAAGAATCCTCCTACCTCAGCCTCCTGTGTACTTGGATTACAGATCTATACCACCATGCCTGATGGACCATTTTTATTTCTTATTTTGCTAGAGAATATCTCTAAATTCCTAAGTTGCCTAGAGGGTCTTTAAACTGCTATTATCATGCCTCAGTCTCCCAGAGTGCTTGGATCAAAGGTTTGCACTACTATGCCCAGCTTTGATTTAAAATATTAACAGCTTGAAAACAGCATTGGATAAAAATCAGTACTACACTGAAAAACTTCTGAATGTCATTCTCATCCAAAGGATAATTTTCAGAAATATCAGCAAACACTTGCCACAATCTCTCCCTGAACACACACCCTGGCGGAGGTCAGTCCCAACACTTCTAGTACTAAAGCCACTGTCAAGTGAAAGCAATTGTCATCCAAGATAAAAGTTCTTCTAACATGGTGTATTATGATGAAGGGGTGTTCTTCTAACCTCACACATTTGTCTATTTTCACATATATCTTTATTCTTCCTTTCCCTATAGCAAGTGTCTGGAAGTTGTTTACCATACTTCCTCATTTTTAATACTCTATTTTAAAATATAATTGCTTACAGGCCTTTAAAGGCAAGCACAGGTATTTACCACATTGATTTATTAAAAAGTCAGTCCTCTTTTTCATTAACTACATGATAAACATTGAAAGTACAGATAAACTTCTATTCACCTTTCAATTCCAAGAAAATAATATGGTAATAGGAGCACATGAAACATATATTAGAGAAAAATTACATGTATTAAAATGTTAATTATTCAATGTCACTTAACCCTTTTAAATGTGAACAGTGGCCCCAAATTCATAATTTCCAAGTATAAGAATTTAAAATATAACTGACTAAATAATGCGATAATAAGAAATTGTGTATATTGTAAAATAACAGAGTATATATAAGCAAATCTACACTTTACTCCTGCAAGAAAGTCTATATTTTGATTGTAAAAGCAATAAAGTTTGTGCCAGTTTATAAACGGAAAAAGAATATATTAGTTGATATTTTCTGCTCCCATCTAATTTTTCCCAGGTTACTACTGCTCAGTTCAGTGTGTAAGAAACCACAGATGTATAATATACTTTTATTCATCTAAGTTAAATTTTTTTCTTTTGTTGCGCTATAGTTCTCAGAAGAGCATCTATCCCTAGAGAAATCACCTTCTTTTTAATAATCCTGTAAAAAAGAATACAATTTTCTTCACTAACATTTACTGAATAGGTAAGTTGTTTTTATTTTATATTTGATGATGTGATAAGTACTGTAAATAATTCTACCATTTGATAATTGAGTTTTGCTTTTATTTCTACTAAATAGATTTCTAGAAGAAAAAGTGAATTTGATCCATCACAACTACATGCACTAAAATCTTAAGATCATTTCTTTTCCACCTCAAGTTGAATAGCTCTGTTGATTAGACCTGAGAATTCTTGTTTTGTGTGTGAGGTTTGAGGAAGTATATTTTAAAGTTAATAAGCTCTTTATTTTTAAGAGTTTTAAATTTACAGAGATATGAAAAATAAAGTAAGATATTTAACACATGCCCTACATCCAGCTTTCCCTAATATTTACATCATACATTAATGCACACTTTTTTTTTAATTTTTAGGGAAGGGTCTACGGGCTGTTCAGGGTCTCACTACTAGATTGGACTCATAGTGATCTGCCTGTTTACAGCTTCCCAAGAGCTGGGATTACAGGCATGCACCACCTGTAACCAGTCTCAGTTGCCTTCTCAGCACGCCCCGGGGGGTGTAGCCAACAGGGCAGGCCTAGGGATTCACACCCAAGCCCCTGCTCCTGTTTGCAGGTGCTTTAATCCGCTGAGCCATTTGCCCGGCCCTGAGCTGTTTGGTAGGCCGAAGTACTGCACACTTTTTACAATTAGTCAGCAAGTATTTATATGTTATTCTAATCTGAAGTTCCACTTCATTCTGATTTCTTCAGTAATTTTCTGTTTCCCTTTCTTAGGTTCAGGATACCACAGTACTTCATTTTTTCTCTTTAGATTCCTCCTGGCTTTGACAATTCTTCAGACTTTCCTTCCCATGTGTCTTTACTGAATCATATAAATGATAAGTAAATGGGTAAAAATAGGTAATTCTCCCATGCAGAATTAAAATTAATCTTTGAAGATACTCTTATAGGAGAAGAATGGTTATATACCTCTCAAGCATGGGTTGTTCACACTGATCTTTTAAAAAGGATGAAAGGAGAGATACAAAAAGAGTAACTTTGTACTCCATAGATTGTCAAACAGTAGCTCAAACTAAGTGATCAAGAGTACTATGCAAGGGCCAGCGAGATAACTCAGCAGACTAAGGGCCTGCTTAGGCAAGCTCAGGGACCAGGTTCTGGCCACAGCACCTCCTGCTGTGCTGGCCCCGCCCCCAGGCATGCTGATCAGGCCACCCACTGAGGCTGGGCAGGATGGCTCAAGCTTGTGATCCCGTCTCTGGGGAGGCTGCAAACAGGAGGATCACTACGAGTCCGAGCTGTGTAATGATATCCTGTACCAAATACATTTTAAAAAAGTAATATGTAAACAGTAAGTGAGTCGTACTTACTGTGCATAATAAGTAGGCTACAGCATATGGGAGCGTGCTCTCTTCACCTAGTGTGATTACACTGTCCCTGAAGTTCTCCGAACTCCCACTTTCAAAGCCCAACAAGAGTAATATCAGCCAAATCACAACTGAGGGATATTTGCAAAATGCCAGAACAGTAATTCCCAGACTGTTATTTTTGCCTAATGCTTTTCATCTGATATGTAAAAAACAATACTATTTCACCAGCTCTCTGCACTTTCCTTATTTTTTAGAGAATACAAGCTATGTTGTAAAGTAAACACTACTGGGAACTGAGCTATAGATCTCTACAGTATCTTGCACATCATAGGACTTGAAAACGAATGGACAAAAGAATAAGCTATTTCTTAGTGTTTTTAAACAGGTCTATATCTAATGCTGTTGATTTGTTGCCCATGCTTTATGTCCTGATTAAGTGTTTATAGATTCTTTGAAAGACAGCCATGGGTAAGGGGGTGGGAGCCTCTTTGCATTTTAAGCTTATAAATTTGAATCAAACACTGACTGTGAAATGAGGGGTTGTTTTTTTTTATAAATTTCAAACTTTTACACCTATATAGATACTTACAGTGCCTTCTAAGTACTGGAATGAAAACTTCTTTACATGATGCACTTGTTAAAAATCTAACAGTTTTTCCAGTTTTAAGCATTCGAGGGTATAAACATCATCACACACAGATGTAATGAGAACAAACAGATCCTTTGACATTGTCTGCAACCTTTGGAAATATTAATAGGTGGTGTAATATTTTGAAGAGTTCCAAAGTATGCGGGAAAATGTTCTTATGTTCAGTGTAGCCAGGGACTCAGCTGTAATGGTGGGTTCCCTAGTTTACGCATAGCCCTGAACTGAGCTTTGAAAAAAATGATTATCCTTCCTTTTTCTGATTTGCTAAGTAATGGTGTTATTCCTTCATATCTTCAAATATTCCCTATTGTAGCAGTGTTAGAAGATTAGTAAATCATCCTCTGAAATATAGCTTGAGATCTTGAGAAAAATATGCTGGGAAAATAGTATAAATTCCAATGCATAAAATCACCACTACTTTCTTTGGAATTCCATAAATTGTCTTTGAGTGTTATACCACATTTCCTACCTGGATAAAAATGCATTTGTCTGTTTTTTGTTTTTTGTTTGCTTGATTGAGGTTTGAAAAGACACAAGCATTTATCATTTAGGTTTGTCATTTAATACTTGTTCAGTGCTGCTGTGTTCCAGTATGTTCAGTGTTGCTATGTTCCAGTGTGTTTCTCCTTGAATAATTTTTAACCCTTTTATATTCCATAGAAAATCTGTACTAACAGAAACAATGGATTTTCTTGGTCAGTGAAACCCTGTTATATGAAGCAATATAAAAAAGGAAAAAATATATCAAATAGATGCAGTACTGTACAGCAAAATTGACCTTGTTTTCAGGAATATACTAAAACCTTTACTAGTAGCTAGAAATATTTAATAAGAGATATATTTGGAGATATATATATATATTTTTTTCCATATATTAGATATGGAGAAATTTGTCTAAAGTGGAAATGTTAGGAAAAAATGTACTCAAATATTAAATAAGGTTTGCTTTAAATACTCTTGTATGATTGATTGATGAAGGCAGATATTAATATTGTGACAAGTTTACAAACCTCAGGCATATTAGCAAACCAGTATGAATAGGACAGAATTAGATTAGCAAAAAATTGTGTGATAAATTGCTTGGGGCAGACAAGCATGACTGGCAGTACCATTTCACTCACAATGTGCTAGGAATAGTTCATTAATGCCTTGGGATTTCACATACTGATATTACCACAATATTTACCACTTCATAGATTGATAAGAACAGAGATATTTTATACCGCACTAAACTCTCACTTTAGCATCAGTTACTATGTAGTAACATGATAAAAATTATTCAGTGCCCTTGTTCACATTCTCTTACAAATGATGTTTGTGTCGAGGCAATTTCACCTTGCAAAGATTCCAAAAATTCTATCAGGCAGTGCAAATAATAAGAGACTCGCAGAAGGCATAACAATCTTTTGCAATGTTATGAAATGAACCTTAAATTCCATAATAAAAGTTGAATTCATACAAAAAATAATGAGCTTTTTTATGAAACATCTCCTAAAAACTATGTCACTAGCACAGTACCCAAGAATTGCAGGTGACCATGTTTCACTAGAACTTAATTGAAAATGTATTAATTAGGTAAGCATCGCATAAAGAAAAACCAACGAGAAGTAAATGTGGGTTTTGGGTGGGTTTTTTTTGTTGTTTTGTTTGGTTTTTGTGGCACCATGGATTGAACTTAGGATCTTGTGTTTGCCTAAAAAGCACTTATGCACTTATTCTACTGAGCTGTATCCCCTGCCCCAGAAATTAATGTTTGAACAGGTGTAGTGGATTGACAACTGGTGATCAACTTGTAACACCTAGCTGAACTGCACCAGAGTGGTGCTGTGTGTGGGAGGCCCACCTGAGAATGGTTGCCAGCAAGGTAAAAAGAAAAACTGAAGAGGTTATTAGTGAAATTGTTGGGAAGCTTTTGGAAGCAGTTGGAGCAGCTGTTGGGAGCTGTTGGTTCTTTTGGAATAGCTTGTTATTCTGGATTTCCTGATGAACTAAGTTGCTCTCATTGAGAAAGGAGTCTGAGGCCTTTTTGTCACTGCGAATGGCTATGGTTCACTTTGGGGGAGCTCTGGTCCTGACTTTGAGCATTGCTTCCTCATTCTGGAGGGGAAGATGGTGCACAGCTCAGCTTCCTAGAGAAGTTTGTCCCATTTACTTTCCTGATAGGAACTCTGATTAGCTCATCAGTGGAAGAATTCTGGTATTCACAGTTGCTAAAGATAGCAATGGTAATTTTCAGAGGAACTGTGGTGCTTATTTTCAGTGTCACTCCCTGGCTCCAGTTGAGATCCCTCAGCCTGCTAACACAGATCATTGTCTGGCACAGACTTTCTAGCTTCCACCACTGAACTTTGGGCCTTTCCAGCACAGAACCATGTAAAGGCCTGCATGAGACACTGTCATGGGTTCTAGGCCTCCAGTTGGATTCATAGGAGGCATTGTTATGGGCTCTAGATCTTCAGCTGAACACATGCAGGACATCATCCTGGGATCCAGGCCTTTAGATAGATTATTTGCTTTCTGCTGTTTGGACAGGTTCCCTGCACTCTTTGTATATGATTATTTCGGTGATTTATTATAAAATAATCTTATAAAATATGCATGTGATATTGAATTATTCCCTTTGCAAACCCTTAAACTACTACACCATGTTACAGAGGGGAATTTGAAAGGCTAAAAGCTATTTCATACATTTTGAAGTTAACAGTTACTTCTTTTAAGTTACTGAAAACATCGTTACTGATCTTCTAGTTTCAGTAGGACACACCCTACAAACCTTTATCTCATTTTTAGTTTGAAGAAAGGCCAAGAAAATAAGAAAAATAAAAATCTATTTTTTTCATTTTTGTCTGTTTGAGATTATAATTTAGTAAAGAAAATAGCAGGAAATGAAAGTCATAGTATATCTAGAAAATTATGTTCAGCAATTTTATAAGAAATATTTGTGCATGTGTGTATATTAAAGAAGAGATTATATAGAAGCTCTATGTACTTCTAACTCAGTGTTTTTGAAAACATCTCTAAAACTTAAATTTTATTTAAAAAGGTATTGAAAACCATACCCTTAACTACTTTGAATTGGGCAAGTCATGAAAACATACTTAAAGCCTTTGAATGTTCTGATAGTACTCCATAGGAGGCATATTGTTTCCAAATCATTAACTGGTAAAGGTTTATTATTCCTTATGGTATTACAAGTTGGAAATATACAACACAGTGTAAAGGAAGCTAATGTTATCTATACTTCTGAGTGTCTTTGTACCTATTTTAACACCTTTCTCACCCTCTTAAGTATGTCAGTTGTCTAAATCACTGCGATAACTAAGGAATTAAAGCTTCTTTTTTATTACTTCTATAATTACTTCTGTAATTTCTTTTTTTTAATAAATTTAGTACAGGGTCTACAGGGTCTATGGTGTCTCACTACATAGATAAGACTCATAGTGATGGTCCGCTGAGCTATCTGGTTGGCCCTGTAATTTCTTGAAGGATAAGAATAGACTTCATGCCAAATGCCTCAATACTCTCAGGTACTCCACACACTGGCTACTATCTTATAGAAATATGAGGCATTATTAAAATATATAGTGAATGTTTCTAAATGTTTTAGAATAAAAGGCATTGGTATTAACTGAACACTTCTTTTATGCTAATTATTATTATTTTTTATTTTATTGAGAAACAAATATCAATGAGACAATTTCCAAGCTGATCAATGGGACATTTTCAATAATTAATACATTGCACAGTGTTATCTTCTCAGTGGTCATTCACAGCACAAGAAGCAGCCAGGACATCCCATCCAAACACTACTACTACAAATCCTTCCTCTCACTGAACCAAGCAAAAGCAGCCGTACATCTATCCTAACTATTGTGTATATACAAATACAAAATAGTCCTTCCTCTGTATCCCCCTCTCCAGTTCAGTCCTGTCAGAGATGGGTATTCCATTGAACAATTATCCCATTGTTCTTATTACCTTCTAAAGTAGTACTGGAAGTCCACTTTTGCAAGCGTCTTTAGTTGCTCTGCTGTGGGTGTCTTAGCATCCTGAACTTATTCAAATAGTTAGTTTTAATGCACACTTTGAGGAAGAGTCAGAAGCTACACAGAACCAGGTTTTGGGAATATAATAGATGAGAACACATCATGGTATTTTTATTGTACAGAATCACTATGCCAGTAACAATGTGTGACAGGGAGCACTGTCATGAAAAATGATGAAGTCATTTGCCCAACTCCTCAACCCATTTTCTATACATATTCTTCTCAAAGCTCTAATAAAGCCCTTACAGTGCCCAGTGTGTACTCTGGTGTTCCTGGGTATGAAATTAGGTCACACAATTCCATCAAGGTAAAAAAAAAAGCAATCAGTGTTACATTGGCATTGGATCTTGGCTGATGTTTCTTTTCCCTCCAGAGAATAACTGGGTAATTTCCATCCAGAACACTGAAACTTGGCTTCAGGATCATAAATACAGACCTGGGTTTCATTTCCCCTGCTGGCATATCTTTAGCATCTGGTATCTTAGTGACTTTTCATTGAGACACAACACATGACACCCATAACCTGAAGGAAGAAAGATTTATTTTGACTTAATGTTTCAAAAGATTCAGTCCCTTCATGGTTGGCTGCAGGACGGGGCAAAGGAAAGCTGCTTGTGTCAGAGCAGCCTGAAAACAGAGAGACGAGAGAAGAGACAGGGCAAGAGATGCACCCTTCCAGGTCACACTCCCATTCAATAGCCTCCTCTGGCCAGATGCCACCTTCTGAAAGCAAGTTCAGGAAAGAGCATTCAAGGTCTATTAACCTTTACAAATCTCTGCCTCTAAGGGCTTGAGGCTCTTCAGAAATATCTAGTATAAATCAGAGCGGCTGGAAACTGAAGCAGTCTGATAGCTCAACTCCAATGAAATAGACAAAATTTTATATTAGTGTTTTGTTTTGGATCCATGATTTTACTTTAAAGAGACTACTCTCAACTAGAGTTCACAACTGACTCCACTGAGCAAATTGAAATTTGTCACACAGTTACTAAGGTTTGTTGCTCCACTTCTCACATCAGAATCTTGTTTTTCTGCTGGATGACAACGTTTACTATAGATTCTCATCATACCTTTTATACACACATACACAGTTTCCTTTATTATTAACATATTTCACTAGTGTTGCACATTTGTTATAATTGATAAATCAATATGAAGATTTTATTACTAAATGAATAGTTTACGGTAGACTCCTATTATACAGCAAAGGCAAAATGTGGTATGTTTACCTTTAGAAATGTATATGAAATAGATTCCATGCCCTAAGTATCTCTTATTTTTTACCTAGTCATTCCTTCTATACCTTCCTCTGAATCTGCAATCATCACTCATTTTACTTTCTCCATATTTGCTCGTTTTCCAGAATATCATATAATTGGAACCATAGAGTAGGCACTGTTACAAATTTATTTCATTCATTGTATTTAAGATTATTCTAACATCCTTTTGTGGCTTGATAATTTTGTATCCCAATAACATCATACTGTAACAATGTCCACATCTAGCTTATCCCATTCACTTATCCATTTACTTACCAACATACATCTTAGTTGTTTCCAAATTTGGGCATCCATGAGTGAAATGAAAATTAACAGTCAATATCATTGCAGGATTTGCATGAACTTAAGTTTTAGATGCATTTCCATAAATATCTAGCCTTATAATTGATAAATCATGTGATAAAAGTGATCATGGCTACTTTCATAAGAAACTACCAAACTCTCTTTGAAGTGGCTGTGTCATTGGGCTTCTTTCTCTATGAGATAAAGCGAAGTCACTCAGACAAGAGATGATAGCTTCAATATTTTTTTAATTTTTTAATGTATTTTGTACAGTGTTAGCTATGCAGCTCAGATTCAGAGTGACCTTCCTATCTTCAACCTCCCTAGTGCTGGAATTACAGATATGTGGCACCATGCTATGACTCCATCACTGGCTCAGTGTGCCTGGCAGTGGGGCTGGCCCTCCATACGGTTGTCAGGATTCCAACCCTGGCCACTCTACTTACTTAAGCATGTGCTTAGTCTACAGAGTTATCTCACTGGCCCTGGTAGCTCCATTCTTAAAGCACAATGGTGGATCATTATAGTGTTCCATTATTTTACAGAAAATTTGGGTAATGTTCCATATCTTACCTGTCTACCAATTTTATTACTAGTAAAAATTTATCCATAAAGAAACTCCATATAAAGCAAGCAAAACATAGAATTTATCTAGGTTCACAATGCTGATCAATAATTAAGAACATATAGTAATTCATACTAAGGTATTTAAGAGGTTATATCCAATGGATAAACCAATCGATTCCTTAAAGGCTCTGACAGAGTTCAGCACCCACGCATGGTAAAATTCCAAGTATACTCAAGGTATCAGGAGAAGTTATTTAACATGGTACAGAGTATCAACAAAATATTACCTTACAACTATATAATTACATTATACTCAATAGTGAAAACTGTAATTTTTCTCATTGATCCCAAAAATAAGACAAAGATAGCTTGTCTTGCCACAGCTTTTCAAAGCTATCATAGAAAAATCTAGTTTATGAATACTTCAAGAAAAAGGTGTACACATTAGAACAAAAGATATAAAATAAGTTTTGTTTACAGGTGGCATGATTATCTGTGTAGACTACAAGAATTGGGGGGAAGCCCTGGCAATTGCAGTAAGGTTACAAAGCACAAGTTTATCATATGAAGTTTCTCTTGCCTTCCCATATGCCAGCAATGACCAAGTAAAATTTGGAATTAAATGAATTAAATTAAAAGTACATTAGCATCTCAAAAATGAAATATTTAGGGGTACATCTAACAATATATAATATTTCAGCAAGTAAAGATACACAGCCATGATAAAATGAAATAACTGAAGAAGAGAAAAAATATTTTATGATATATGCAAATCTCAGTTGTGAAGATGTCATTTGCTCTAAACTTGATCTACAAATTTAATGCAATTTAAAGCAAAATCCTAGCAAATTATCTGTGGATAAATGGATTTTTTATTTTTATTTTTTGCCATAGTTTTATTGATAAACAAATAGCAATGAGACAGTTTCAAATTAAATCGGTAGGACAGTTTCAACAATTAACACACTGCATATATTCTTCTCAGTGGTTAATTGCTGTACAAGATGTGGACTTGAGATCCTATTTACAAACACCATTAAAACAAATCATTCTATTCATTAACAGAATGTAACTATATATCTATCCTAACCACTTTGAATACACAGATACAAAATAGACATTTATCTGTATACCTTTTTTTTTGTTAAGTTCTGTTGTTTGAATATTATTGGTGTGTAAACTCAGCAAAATATTCTAAGAATCCAGTATCCCATAATAGTATTGGGTCTTCCGCTTAACTGGCAATGTCAGAAATTGTTGACCTGAGTCCCCCACAGCTCAACATAACAGCATGGTTTTATTTCTTGTATTTCGTTTTTATGCTTTTCTTCTGGATGGTTAAGACCAAGGTAAAGCAGGACCTATGCAACAAGAGTTGTAGCTTTTGGGTCTGATAAGGTCAGTGAATTCCCTTCAGGATTTATCCTGAGATCCTGTACCTCAGATTGTAGAATCTTTGTCAGTGTCAGCCATGTGGATGAGTCATGGCCAATGCTTGGCCAATGTGCTCTCTGTGAAAGCCTGAAGAATGTTTTCTCTCCATGTGACTCTCCTTAGGCACACTCTACATCAACAATCACTTTACTCTTTGGCCCCATAATCTCCTTGATCAGAAAATTTGGGACACTACCAAGTTACACGACCTTACAGTACAAGTTCTCATATGTCCTGAGTCTTAATTGACCTTAGAAGGCTAGGGCCAAAATGTTGGCTTTCCTTGCAGCCCTCCTTTTTCTCTAATTTTGGTCTGTAAACTTACGTTGTTAACCATTCAGAAGACAAGCTTGTTGTAATTATCGAACAACTTAGGCTGTTAAGCTTAACCTCACTATCTGTCTACATATCAAACATCTTAGGCATAGTATGGAACAACTATTTTTCATCAACTATTGATATGTTGAACTTTAAGTCTCTATAGAATATGATAAAAAAATTTAAAAAATAGAATATATTTTAAAAATAGGCATAAAGAATTATATACTTCTCATGTTGGCACATAAGTCCAAAAATCTCACCATATACAACCTTGAAGCAGGACAGTCCCACAACATTCCTTTTCCTGTCTCTTGCTTTCCTTCACCACCCCCTTCTTCTTGAACAACCATCTACCTGAAAGACATCATAGCAGCAACTGGCATGTCATGACAAGCAGCCCATGTTCAGTAGACCAGAATAATAGGCACTCCAAGCATGAAACTACTATCACAAATTACCATCTGGAGTGCAGTGGATTCTAAATTTCACCTAGAAATAAAAATGTCCTAAAGTATCCAACAGGGCTAGCGAGATACCACAGAGGACTAAAGTGCCTGCTTAGGCAAGTTTAGTTAAGCTCAGGACCACTGTTAGATCCCTGGTACCACATGCCATGCCAGCCCCGACCCCAGGGCAGGGTGAGCAGGCAAGAGTCTGGCTGTAGTGGAGCATGCTTGTAATCTCAGAGCTGGGATGCTGAAAACAGGAGGATCACCATATGTCCCAGCTGTGTAGTGAGACCCTCCAACAAGCAAGTACATTAGAAAGACAGAAAGAGAGAATGAATGAATGAATGAATGAATGAGAAGAAGGAAAAGAAAAAAAATATCCAACAAAGAAATAGTACTTCAGGGAAAAGAATAAAATCAGAATAAACACTACCCAACTTCAAGATTTACTATAAAGCTACAGTAGTCAAGGCAGTGTGATTTTGTGAAATAACAGACATTTAAAAATCAAACAATGGGATAACCCAAAAACTAACTTCCATAAATAAGTTAAGGGTTATTTGACACAGAATAAAAGGCAAGACAATGAAGAAATGCAATCTCAGCACATGTGCTGAGCACAACTAGGCAACCACACTTATAAGAAATATAAAGGTGGATTTATACCCTTCACAAAACTTGCTTCAAAATTGGTTAACATTTAGTGTAAAATCTATAATGGTAAAACTCCTAAAAAATAACTTGGAAAAAAGTATAAGTGATCTTGGAATGGTGGTAACTCTTTAGATGCCACATCAAAGAAATGGCCCTCAGATACTGAAAATTCATTAAAATTAAAAATTTCTGATGCACAAATCATGTTAAGAGTATTAAAATAGATTACTGACTATAAGAAACTTTTAGCAAATGCATGTGTCATAAAGCACTATATAGAAAATATGTAAAAAAGCATTAAACCCAGTAAGTCTCTTGTTCTCTACTAAGGACTGCCTAGACCCTCTGATCCCTGTAGGAGTGATGATGGGGAATAAAAAAAGAAAAAGAAACATACTTCAGGGTAAAGGCAGACATGAAGTTCATCTTTAGTGGACTGGCTGACTACCTCTGCAGTTGGTTCACTTTCATCGACTAGCAAAAAGTGCAGTGACAGGTAGTATGCATTTCATGGAGCAGTATCTGTAGAAATTGGGAGGGCATGGATTAAATTCACAAAGAACCAGATTTACTTTAAACCCAAATGCCTGCATTTTGACAACTGTCCTGGGTAGATGCTATCTTGCCTCAGTGTCTAGAATTCTGTCCATAGCCAGGGGACACTCTGCATTCTGTATACCTCACTGTTCCTGAGGCAAAGTCACATTGACCTCCAGGGATTTAAATGACATAGCAGGGCCCCATAATCTACCATATACCTTGGTCCCAAATAGTTCTCCATTGTTACAGTACTTATTCCTTAGTTAATCTGCTGCATTACTTTTCCATTTTCATATTTTTAAAATCTTTTTTGCTTGATTCTCCTCTGAAACTTCCAATAGAGAGGCAGGTATAAACTTAACAAAAGCATCTCCAAAACTCCTCTTGGCCACTGAACTTCTAGCTTTCAGTTGAAAGAAATTGATGACAATTTGGTCGGTGGATAAGACAACAGAAAAGAGAAGAGGATCGACTTAAGTCATTTGAGCTTTCACAGCACAAGTATGTGGTTATGTCCATGTATTGTCACTTTAGTCATAATTGTAGTAGTTGCAATCCCATGGACATTTCCTTGGTTTCTCAACATCACACATTAGTCCCTTTTATTCCTGTAATATTCTTTTAGATAGAGTTCTACTTCCTTTTTGTTTCTTTTTAGTACACAATGAAATTTTTAACCTACATTTAGTGTTTTTCAATATCATTATATATAATCATGACCGAAAATATTAATGGCTCCTTAGACCATGGCAAAATGTCACTAATTTACTAATGTATTCTCTTGAACAATTAGTTCATGATGTTCTCTATAATTATAACCTCAGCCTCATAGATGCTGTAAATCTTCCCACTTCCCTTTATTGAAATTCCCTTCCAAGTTTTAAAGAGTGAATACTTACAACTTCCTGTATAGTTTCTCCCTTAAATTTTATTTCCTTCATTTTCTACTGCCTACATTTCACATCTATCAAGTGAAGTCGTCTGTGGTTGGTTTCTTGGGCTTCTTGGTTTCATCCCATAGGAAAAATAAAGATTCTTTCAATTAATGAGAACAGTCTGAAAAGAACCCTCTGGATCCAGCATACTTTTCAGATAACAACTACTACCTTTCTAATAATGTTTACTGCCTTTGAAATGTTCTTCATGATTCTTTTATTGTTTGATTTTTTTCTTCTTATTACACAAGATGAAGCTCTTGGGATGTTACCAACCAGCTCAGGACTTTTTCTCCAACTGACTGATGTATTGCATTTTATGATGATGCATTCAACTTACATGTTGGCAGAGATTTATCATGAGTTTCAAATATTCCCCCATAGACTTCCCTAAAACTAGAGCAATTTATTTTTACATTATGCTTCTAGAATATTTAATTTATAAGCATTGATGATAATTGCTGGATAAATTCTGCTAGAAAAATTACTATGGATTTATTATACAAATTCAAAAGGTAAAGCCTAGTTGAACATTCTCATTGAAAAATACATGTTTTAACTTTACCTTGTTTCTCCTGACCCTGCTATTTTAAGTGCCCTGAGTATTAAGCATTTGAACTGCCACAGAATCAGTTTCTCTGCAAGAATTTATTCCAACTTCTATGTTTATTGTTTTGGACCTGCCCTGACTGCTTGATGATCAATAAGTTATCTAGCTTGCTTATATAGAACTTGTTATGTAAATGTATCAAAATGATCGTGCCAATGTTTAAAACCTTCAATGTAGTCTCTCATAAATACCACCTTTTAAGCCCTATACATCCTGGAAAAATATCCATCCTGTTTCTTTCCAAGAAAAAACAAGAAAAGCAACCATGCTGCAAATGGCTCATGCACACAGAGCCAGGAGACACCCAAATTCCTTTTTCCTATATATCTTGAGCTGACTTTCTCACATAAATGAAATCATAGAGGTGGTATCCTCACCCCTCAAAAAATAGAAAAGGAAGCACAAAAGTCTTCCTTTTGTCTGCTGAATTTTTCCTGTACAAAGTCAAGTCTAAGAAGACTTGAATCACACTCCATTCTGGAAGATAGTAGCAAATAGTTCCAATAGAAAAAGCGCTGAATATTTGGGTCTTAAAAGGGGAAAATCAATGTGAACACTTGTATCTGTTGTATTGTATTTCTCATTCACAAGTTGAGTACAAATAAAGAGGATTATGAACAAAAAAAAAGCTAGTCTTGCCAAGTATTATTCATTCAGGAATACTCTGGTAAAGAAATTACAATCTTTTATTAGTATTTCAGCTGTGGCCTCATGAATTTTAATTGCTTTTTTTATTTTAGGGAAGGGTCTACAGGGTGTTCAGGGTCTCGCTACTAGGTCGAACTCACAGTGATCCACCTGTGTACAGCCTCCCAAAAGCTGGGATTACAGGCACATGCCACCACGCCTAGTCTCTTTTGAAGTCTCAATGTGCCCCAAGGGCAGGGCCTGCACAGCAGGCCCAGGGATCCAACCCTCAGCCCCTGCACTTGCTTGCAGACACTTTAATCCATGGAGCTATTTGACTGGCCCTATTGTTTTATAATTAATAGCATATAGTTTCATTTGGAAATTTGGGGAACAATAAACTAGGTATTTTTGGACCAATAGTTATTTTAGAAAACAAGCAAAAAATATATTTGGTTGTTGTTGCAAGGTCTCGCTACACAGCTCCTCCTGCTTTTAGCCTACCCTGTGCTAGTATTGCAACATGCACCACTACACCAGCACATCTGGGGGTGGCAATGGTGTAGCATGTTTTGCCGGGGTTCCAATCTAACAGACACTTTAGTCCACTGATCTATCTCACCAGGCCCAACAAGAAATATTTGAAACATTTATGGAATATTTAAAAGGTGAAGGAGACTAGGCATGGTGGCAGACTCCTGTAATCCCAGCCCTTAGTAGGAGGAGGCAAGAGGATCATTGTGAGTTCTAGATAATCCTGTACTAAAAAGTTCAAAGGTTACAAGGCGAGCCTGAGATGTATAGCAAGATCCTATCTCAAAAAGACCAAAAAAAAAAAAAAAAAAAATGTGAAGGGGATTTTCTAGACAAAATTGTTGACAACAAAAAGATCAAAAAAGAGAGGAGACAGAAAGAGCTAAGGCAAGAGATTTTTGTCACTCTACTTCTTGAATTTTTTTTTATTCCAAGAGGGAGTCCAAGAAGGTGGAAACAGCTCCCTTCCAGAAGACCCACAAAGGTGAAAAGATAAACAACAGGGATATGCCAAGGAGAAGTCCCTGGACAATACCTTAAGCTTTCAGTTGATATGTGAGAGGGTGATAGATAACTGCAATATTCTGTTGTAGCTCCTAAGACCACTTTTGTTACCACTCAGCTATGATCATTGCTTCTTAGCATAATTAGACAGCATGTCACATCAAAACTCACTACACTCCTATTCACTAAATGCAAGTCAGTGGGGCTCACTGGGCTCATACAACAAGGGAATTTACACAGGGGATAAGTTGATGTTCCACTAGTTAGTCAAGGAAACTAGAGGGATATTGAAAGTGGAGAGTAAATGCAAAGGATTTCCCCACTGAATAAGAATCTGGGAGTTAATCTGGATTGTTTATTGTAGGTCCTGAAGGAGTTGAGGTCCTTGTGTTCACATTGCTGTAGACTTGATAAAGAATCTTTATATTACCTTTTCAACTTCCTTCTCTGAATCTCTCAACTTTCTCTTTTCTTCTTGTTAGACTAACATTCTACGTTTTCCACTGGACTCCAAGTTATTTTTTTTCTCTTTTGCTTAATAGAAATGGACATAGAATTCAGTGGCTTGGGATAGATTTCTAGAAATACATTAATCAGTGTTCAGAGAGAGAATGGATACCCATGTGCAGAAGATTAAATGACCATATCTTTTTTAATTGAGTGAAAATCAATTCAAAAATGGATCAAGGGTGTTATGACTTGTGTCTAGATACTCCCTCCACAGCCTCATGCAGTCATAGGCAGGGATTTTTTCCCAGAATGTGTGATGTTTGGAAAAGTGTGTATGATTACTAAATTAGTCCACTGATATGTTTGACATAGTTTTATGTATGAATAATGGGAAGATCCACTAGAGGTGTGAGTGTTTCCCATCCTGAGAGTATACAGCCTGGATAGCATATAAAGGACAGAAAGATGGCTGCTGTAATCACCTACTGCTTGCTTCTTGACTAACTTACTGGTTTCTGTCAACCATGAACAGTCTCTTTTGTGATGGTCCTCTATCAGGCCACTCTGCTTTGAACTATGAACTTTGAATTATGAACTTAAACCTCCACCAAGTGGAACTAAATAAACTTTTTCTCCATTAGCTTTGGATATCAGATATTTTCAACAGTGAGAAAAGTAACAAAGGGCTTAATTCTAAAACAGAAAACTCTAGAACTATTAGAAGAAAACAGGGGAACCATTTCAAGACATTGGTGTAGGAAATGATTGTCTAAATAGGACCCCTAAAACACTGAAGAACTTTAAACTGGCAAATGAAGCTGGATAAAACTAAAAAGCTTCTGTGTATCTTTTTAGGAAATAACAATGAAGTGATAAACTACAAAATAAAATGTTTTCCAGCTACTCATTTAAAGAGGGTTGATTTAAAAATAAAGAACTCGAAACGGCCGTAAAAGTGAAAACCAACCATACTAAAGCATAAGCAAAAGGTGACCAAAAGATAGGAATAGACAGTTCTCTAAAGAAAATATACAAATGGACACTAAGTAAACAAAGCATGTTCAATCATCAACCATTGAGAAAACATAAATCAAAACTATAGTGAAATGCAATGTTACACCACTACAATGGCAAAAATAACAACAATAATAAATAATGTAGCAAATGCTGTCAAAATATAGAGAAATAAATTTTTGGGAGTGCAGAATACTGCAATAGCTATGTAAAACACTATGGAGGTTCTTCAAAAACTAAACATAGAACTGCCATGCAATATGCCTTTTCTTTCTTTTTTTTTCCAATATGTCTTTTCAAGTCCTGGATGTATATTAAAATGAAAAGAAATAAGCATACCAAAATATAACTGCATGCCCAAATTGACTGCAGCACGATGCACAATAGGAAAGATATTTAATCAGCTTTGGTGCCTACCAAGAGATGAACGGAGCTGGGAAATGTCACAGATGCTCTGTGGATCTTCATATTAAGACATAGAAAAGAATGAAATCTTGTCATTTTCAGGCAAATGGATGGAATTGGAGGACATCACACTTCATTAAACAAATCAGAGAGACAAGTGTTCATGCTACTTTTCTTTTTTTTCATGTTATTTTTCATTTGGGAAAACAAAAAATTAAGCTGAAAGCAGAACAGTGATTGTTGGGGACTGGAAAAGGCATGAGAAGTAGAGAGGTGCAGTGGTTGGAGGATGTTTTCGTATGGTGAAGGCATGTTATATGCACTATGGACCCTGTGGAACATCAACATATCCTCTTTTTGACAACAAAAAGATCAAAGAGGAGAGGAGACAGAAAGAGCCAAGTAAAGCAATTTTTGTTACTGTACTTCCTGAGAATTTTTTATTCTAAGAGGGAGTCAAAGAAGGTGATAACAGTTCCCTTCCAGAAGACCCACAGAAGTGAAAAGATAAACAACAGGGATCTGCCAAGAAGTCCCTGGACAATACCTTAAGCTTTCAATTGATGTGTAGGAGGGTGATAGATAGCATCACTTATGGAACATCTATATA
>NW_004524807.1:2778460-2826890 GCF_000260255.1 Octodon degus
TTGCTTTGTTCTGTAGTATATATTATATATGAATATGTTTGTGTGTTTTTATAAAAAGAAAGCAACAAGGACTTCCTTTTGCCACAAAGTAGGATAGTGAAAACTCTTTTGTTTTATTATTTTATTTTATTTTGAAGAGTAAAAATAGAAGCAAAAGAGAAAGAAAAAAAGACAGAAGTAGGGTGACATACAACAATGCATATACTACAGGAATAGCTAATTAGCAATGGCTATTATTTATTTTTATCTTCATATCTGTTGCTCAGATGAACAGATATAGTTATACAAGGTTGGGGAAATGATTCAATATTGGTGCTTAACTATTACAATTATTAAGACTAATTAGACTGAATGTAGACTGGAGAGAAATACGGTTCACAAGAGAAATATTAATTTGCATAGTACTTACACATTTTAAAAGGGTAGACATATTTTTATTACAAGTTTTTAGTAAGATGACTTTGTTTTCTGCTTTAGAAATATAGAAGGAAAGAGCAAGCTGAGGTTATCCAGAGCTAACTCAGAAAATAGATGTTAGGGCCTTTTAGCTGAGATCAGGCATAACATGGTAGGCATGGTCTGATCCTGAAATCAGACCAACAATTTCATTTTACAGATACAAAAACATAAATAAGACTGAATATACAATCTCAGTGGTTTTCTTTGATAAAAACCAGGATCCTGAGAAGGTACAAGAGTCCTGAGACTAAAACATAGCACAAATTATGTGAACACCAAGGAGCTTTGAGCCTCCATTTTCACTTTTATTATTACATCAAAGCCAATCTTTCCTATCTTGCTAGAATTCTACAGGCTGTCTCTGCTCAAAGCCAAATGTTTATGAGTTGATGATTCCTCACCCAACCATTTCCAGAGTAAATAACAGACTCCATGATAGTGCAGACCACACAGAAAAAAACTTGCAGAAGCTCAGTAGCATATACCTGCTGGTGCAGAGAAACCATGATTAGAATGATTAGATAGATATTTCCCTAGAGAAGATGGTATATAAGTGTCTTAGTTACTTTTTTGTCTTTCCTGACACAAGATGTCCAACACTGAAAGTTAAAGGGAGAAACATTTATTTATCTCAGTGTCCTGGTTTAAGTCTAGTTGCCCCACCAAAGCCTCATGCAGTCATGAGGTGGCTTCTGGAGTTTGTGATTGATAATTGTGGGTGTGGACACTGCACCTGCCCTGGTGCAGGTAATTTTCATTATAATGTAAAGAAGGGAGAAAGAATAGCTGGCAGCCTGAGCTCCTGCCATTCCCTTTGCTCTTTGCCACCACCATGAAAGGCTGTTCTCTGCCATGTGCCACTCTGCATTGGAGTCAGCTGAGTATGGACTGAAACATCCTGTAACTGTGAGCTAAAGAAAGCTTTCCTTCCTTCATTTTGGGTGTTGGATATTTGTTCCAGCACTGAGAGAAGAGTAACTGAGACTCTCAGGTTGTAGTGGTTGTAGAGCTTTCAGTCCATAATCATCTAGCTCCAAGGTGTTGTGGCATATGGAAGAGGTGCAACAATTCATGGTGGCAGAAGATGGCAAAAGCAATATGCGAGTGAGAAATGGAGAGAGTGAGAGAGAGAGAGAGAGAGAGAGAGAGAGAGAGAGAGAGAGAGAGAGAGAACAGGGAGATGAGAGATCAAGATGGAGATGGAGATGGAGAACGAGACGGAAACAGACAAACCCATTTTGATTCCTTACATTGTAGGTGGACTACCCACCCTAGAGTGGGTGTAGCACTCACTGCCTTATTCCCAGCACCAGACCATGAATCAATCACAAGCTCTAGAGCAAACCTATGACTGCATGAGGCTTTAGAGGTGACATATAGAGGCAAACCTTAACTATAAGGTTAAAGAAGACTTTGTCTCATAATGTAGTCCTTATATACTACTGGGATGACCCTTAGACCTTGGATATGATGATAGTTGAAGGAAAATTAGACAGAGATGCAAGAACTACCCTTGTCAACACATTGAGCTTGAGTAAATAGGAATGTAAAATACATATATTATGTAAGACCAAATACATCTAGTAACTAGACACCTTAAGAGGAGTAGTGTGTCAAAATATTCACTGTCCCATAACTAATTCATCAGAAAAGGAAAGTGAGATATTTGTTTTAAGTGGTTGTTTTTTAGGAGTCCCTAAAGTCTCAAAATCAATAGAAAATTTGTGCGTAATTATGCAAGGGGATTTATTAGATATCATAACAAGACCAGGAGTGGAACACTCTACAGTGACTATCTTCAAGCTGTAAAGCTGAAACATACACTTGCAACTCAGTCCAAGAATAAAAGACAGAAGACCAGAGAGATCAAAGATACAGCAGCTCTCCTCTCCCCAAAGGTCTGGAAACTCACAATAGAGCCGCCTGTCTGAGTCTGTGTTGGAGACCTGGGGAAACAGGGCTCCTAAGTCAAAAGGCAAAGCCTGGGCCTCTTCCAAAATGGGATGCTTCCTTCTCCATCTTGTTCTTCCCAGGCTATAACCCTATTGGTTGATGCCAGCTACATCCAGAGTGTTTTCTCTCTCAGTTTGCTTCATTAAATATTAATTGTCACAGACATCCTGAAGATTGTGGTAGCAAACAGATTCAATTCATGGTGAAAGTAGGAGAGACAGTTAACCAGAAGATAAAGAATGGATAAGCATAGGGTTGAGATGCTCACAAATATGGAAAAATAAATTTCTTATTCAACCTCAAATTTGAGACCATTCTGTGATCCAAATCCTATCAAATAAATAGGATTCAAATTCATTTTGACGAGGAGCACTACAGTACTACTGTTCTTTCCCAACTGGAGTTGAAGTTGACTCAGGTAAAGAGGAATACCAAACAGATTTAGCACAATTTCTGTATTACATATTTAATAATTTACATATTGTTTTTATATCCAATGACTTTGCTGCATTCACATAGTGATCCAAATAATGCATTCCTAAATATTTATAGAATGTATAAATACACAATCTTAATATATTTTCCTTTTTTGAAATTCTTAAACTTTTGTTTTTCTTATTGAACTGATTATTCTAGTAAAAGTCAAATACATATAATATGCATAGATATCGGTATATCTTTACTATCCTTTGCTTTGAAAGAGTCCGTTTAATCTAAATCATTGTGGTTTTGAGAATTAAAATTTCAGACCAGACAACATATACGATAAGAAAAAAATAGATCAAAATATTTTTATTGAGGAAAAAACCATAGAATTACAGCTTACTAGATTTGATATGTCTATGCATTCACAATAAGTTTGGACAGCTTTAACAGAGATTTTGGTATCTGAAGGAGCTAGAGACTGTAATGACCATAGAGGGTAGCGGAAATATGAATTGTAATCATTCAAATTTGCACAAGAGTGGAGAGTGTCAAAATCTTTTGGCTGCATATTTTTGCTAGCGTTGATTGGAATGATAAATGTATGTGGGTAAAATATGTTTCCAATATGATCAAGAGCTTCTTCTCCCTACTAGAATTTAATTAGAGAATTAACAATGTACCCATAAACTCATGATGACATTTTTCTTTCATATTTTATTTATGTTCTAAAACAGGAAATCATTCCTATTGAATGGTAAATATATTTTTAGACTTGAAAGTTATATTTCCCAAGCATACAAAAATGATAGGCCAGACTCAATATGAGAGCAAAACTGTAAACACAACAAGGAAATCAATAAAACTGTAAGAATGAGGTGTGTCAGCTTTCTGTGTCAAAACTCTTTGGACTTTTGTGCATACAAGCTGAATTTCAATTTCCAAAAGAGGTAGGGAAGGGAGAATGCAGCCCAGGCATCTGCGACCCAGATAATCCAAGAGGACGCTGAGCCAACAATGGACTCAATTTCAGTGATTCCATTACTCATAGTTTGATTGTTTGCAATCTTCTTTTGATCATTCTTCCCAATGAACTCTGAAAGACAGCTATCCATTAATGTTGATTAAATAAGCATGGGCTAGTTCTTTCTAATTGATGTAATACACAATGAATTTTATGTACATTGTAACCATCAGAGAGGAGAATGTTATCAAGAGAACTTACCAGGAGGCCTAGGAAATATCTTGATAATTAATGGATCTCAACTTGCCTTTTAAATAAGTTTTAATAATAATTCAGGTTTTCTGGGGAGGTAAAAAATGAATATTGTAAGATATCTTGATATATAATTTTTTTCTTTCCTTTTTTTTTATTTTTAGAGAAGAGTCTACATGGTGTTCAGGGTCTCACTACTAGATCAGACTCACAGCGATCTGCTTGTTTACAGCCTCCCAAGAGCTGGGATTATAGGCAAGCACCACCACACCCAGTCTCAATTGCCATCTCAGTGTGCCCAGGGGCAGGGCCAGCACAGCAGGCCCAGGGATCGAACCCCTGGACCCTGAGTCTGCCTGCAGTTACTTTAATCCACTGAGCTTTTGGCCAGCCCTATCTTGATATATTTTAACTGTATAAACTGCATTTATGTATAATAGAAAATGTTAACAACCACATTGTTTTATTCAACTGTATTTTATTAATTTTTAATTCATATATTATTTCTTAAGATTTACTTTCCTCCTTGAAAAACTACTCATTTTTTTCCTTAATGTTTTACAGATTGTCTCCAAGCAAGAAAACCTAGAGACATTCAGTAAAAGACATAATAAAAAATTAAAGCTTGATTCTGAAATAGTTACCAACAGTGTCATGCAGGTTGTTGGAAATATTTTTAAAGCCATATTTTAGACCTCCCTTGTGAATACATTAAGTATCCTAAAAAACAAATATACTTTTATTATTCTCTAAGACTGTGTGGATCTTGTTTTAATATAATAATTTATATGATTAGAAGAATCAGCAGAATCAGAATTCTGGTTCTGTTTTATGTCTATCTTGGTCTTTAAATGTTGAAGATTTTCTAATATTTTCCCAGATGTAAGCCTGGATTTCATAATATTAGCTAGGATTTGATGAATGTGAGTCAGGGAATATTACAGGGCTGCTTTAAGCCTGTAAATTACTCTAGTAGATGAGCACCATTATCACACGCATTTCACACCCAAGCAAATTTGAAGCTTGGAAAGGTCCTAGCAAGTAAATGTGTAGCTAGGACTCACTTGAAGGTGATCTCGATCCAGAACTCTTAATTATGACCATTTCTACTTACATTAGAGTCTATGCAAATAAAATTGTTCTTGTGTCTGAATCCTCAGATATTTAATTAAACAATTAAAGGGTTAAAAAAGGAAATTCTATCATTAATTTATTGTTATTTCTAATAATATTGGGTCACTATTTTCAATCATCGTTTTAGTGTTGTATAACTCCAAGTGGAAAAAAATATGTATTCGATGGCAACAACCCATCCAGTATTACAGTATGTAAAGTTTCTTAAGCTCATTGCTTCAAGAAAAAACTTAAGCATTTATGGGCCAACAATGTTCCTTAATACAACTTGGCTTATATTAGATTTTGCAAGCTGTCTTGTCCATTGAAAATGTATATGTGAATACTGAATAGTGTGCAGAATATATTTTTGCAGATGCTCAGTGGTATTCATAAGTTCTGCAAACACCTACAAACACCCACAAATATTCCCCTGAGGATCATCTAATTCTCACTTTGCCTATCTGTGAAATATTTTAAAATAAAAGAAGCATGTCAGGAAATCTTTGGTTGTCTGGTTCTCTACTTTGTTGGCTTCTGGTATTTTATCTCTTGTTCTGGTTTGTCATACATTGTACGCATGAAATATATGTGCATTAAATTAACTTATTCAACACTTTGTCTGTGAAAAATTTCCAATATGTAACAGTGAAAGAAATTTTAGAGTTAACACACCTTTAATTTGCATCTACGCTTTACAATGAATATTCCACCACATATATTTTTCAAGCATTTATTTATCCAGTAATCAATCTTATTGTTATGTATTTCAATGTAATTTGCAGATAGCTATTCTTGCTCCACATACCTCAGTATATATGTCATTAACCCCAATTAATTTTGTTTAGTGTATTTTCTTTTATCTAAACTTACATAAAGTAATTGCAGAAATATAATTATACATACAATGATTTTTGATAATAGAAAGATCTTTGCAGTCCAACTTTATGTTAAGACTGACATTATTTCCATAATTTTAAATACAATTTTTAAAAAATAATTTTATACCATATTTTTTTCTCAATGTCTATGGGAGCTATAAAAAAAAACCTTCATATATAGTCTATCTATAGCTTCCATTAATTTATATGCTTTTGGAATATCAATCCTAACCAAATGAAGAAATATCTCAAGCATCGTAGTGTGCCTCTCAGAATTCTGCTCAATGGAACTCAAAGCTGAAGTTCATTGCATGGAGTAAGTTCTCAAGCCACAAAACAGGAGAAGGGAACCAAACACAGCACAGTGGTGGCACTAATTCTAGAAACAGAGATAGCCAAGGCCGCCGAGCGAGTGAGACTTCTGCGTCTCTCTAGGGACCCCCGGTTTAAGCCCCTAGAGAACTTCTTCAAAAACTGGAAAGAAAAACCTCAAGTTCAAGCAATAAGAAATGAAAAGGTTGAAATTACCACAAACCCAGTGGAAATTCAGAAGATCATCAATAGCTACTTTGAGAATCTTTACTCTCACAGAATAGAAGACACAGAAGAAATGGACAGATTCCTAGAAAGGTACAAATTACCACAACTGAATCAAGAATATACAACAACTCTCAATAACCCAATAACAGCCAATGAAATATGAAATGCAATAAAAAGCTTGCTGACAAAGAAAACTCCAGGTCCCAATTGAGTCACAGCTGAATTCTACAAGAAATTTATAGAAGATATAATTCCTACACTCCTCAAACTCTTCAATGAAATTGAAAAGGAAGCAGTCCTCCCAATATCATTCCTCCAGGCAAGTGTTATACTCATTCCAAAACTAGGGAAAGACACAACTAAAAAAGAGAACTACAGGCCAATCTCCCTCATAGATGCAAAAATCCCTCATAGGTGCAAAAATCCTCAATAAATTCCTAGCAAACAGAATACAGCAAATCATCAAGAAGATCATAGACCATGACCAGGATGCATTCATCCCAGGGATGCAAGGATGGTTCAATATTTGAAAATCTACCAATATAATATACTATATTAATAGAGCAAAATCTAAAAACTACATGATCATCTCAATTGATGCAGTAAAGCCTTTTGACAAAGTCCAACATTCATTCATGTTCAAAGTCCTAAAAAAATTGGAATAGAAGGTCTCTACTTCAATTTGATAAAAGCCATCTATGACAACGCAACTGCTAATATAATTCTAATTGGGGAAAAACTGAAATCTTTTACTCTCAGATCTGGTACAAAACAAGGATGTTATCTATCACCCTTAATATTCAATATAGTTTTGGAATTATTAGCTAGAGCCATTAGACAAGAGGGAGAAATAAAAGGAATAAGAATAGGTAAAGAAGTTAAATTATTATTATTTGCAAATGACATGATACTTTTCTTGGAAGATGCAAAAAACCTCCACCAAGAAGCTAGTAGAATTGATACACAAATTCAGTAGCATAACAGGATACAAAAAGTATACTCAAAAGTACTCAAATGTCAATAGCATTCCTCTACACAGATAACGAACACACTGAGAGGGAAATTAGAGAAACAATATCTTTTACAATAGCACTGTGGAAAATGAAATACCTTATAATTCACTTAACCAAAGAAGTCAAAGATCTTTTCATGGAATATAACAGTACTGTGAAAAAAGAGATCATAGACAATTTCAGAAAATGGAAAGATATTCCCTGCTCCTGAATAGGAAGAAACAACATTGTGAAGATGACCATATTCCCAAAATTATTGTACAGATTTAATGCAATCCCTATCAGACTACCACCAACATACCTCCCAGACTAGAGAAATCATTCTTAAAATTTATTTGGAACCAGAAAAGACCTAGAATAGCAAAGGCAATCCTGGCCAACAGAGACATGGCAGGAGGTATTATAATTCCTGACTTGAAATTATACTACAAAGATACTGTGATAAAATCAACATGGTATTGGCAATGAAATAGACCTGAGGATCAATGGAATAGATTAGAAGAGCAGAGGCCTCTATGAACACACTCAGCCACCTGATATTCGACAAATGGACCAAACACACTTACTGGAAGAAAGATAGCCACTTTAACAAATGGTGCTGGAAAAACTGGTTCTCTACATGCTGAAAACTGAAACTTGACCCAGGTCTATCACCATGCACTAAGCTATTGTTGTAGGCAGCCAAGTCAGAAAGAAATAGTACAGGAAGTTAGACAGGGTCAGGCTCTCAAGGAGACAAGATGGAAGATAAGGTGACTTTGCAACTTGGAAGAGACAGACACTCCCATATGGCCCACACCTCAAGATCAAGACAAAAATAGGAAGCACAGCTACATACTTCCATAGGGATGGGCATCAGGGATTGATATCCTAAATAGTATCAATCAACTTGAAAGAGCCCAAATGAGTCACTAGCCCAACCCCTAAAAGGAAGAGACCCTGTTCCATTTTCATGCCCGCTTGCTGCATGACTCGCTTTCCAATTTGGCATCAAATGGGAAATGGATTTAATCAATTTTACCTGAGCAGTGGTGCTTGTAATCTCATTGTTTGACCATAGTTTTGTCTCACCTCATGCCCAACTAAGCAAGTTCCCATGTTTTCTCCAACACCTTAGACCCACCTAACCACATGGTTTTCCTCTATAAAAGTCCCTGCAAGAGACAGCTTCCCAGGGGGAACTACCTGCTTGGGTCCCCTCCCTCTTGTCCCTCTCTTGGGACAAGAGCTTTCTTTCTCTCAATAAATATACTCTGCTCATAACCTCCGTTTGTTCCTAAAATTCATTCTTCAGTTTTAGAGAACATGAACTTGTGCAGGTCAGGTGCAGAGCCCTATGTCATTTGGAGGTCACCCACCAGAGACCAGATTTTCTCCCTGTATCATTTTGGAGGTCCCACCAAGATCATTGGATGGAGGTATGAGTTTGATTTTCTTTCATAAATTCTGAATTGGGACTTGCTTAGGTAACAAATTTGTTTCAAATGTTAATATGTCTTTGCCCATTGCTCATAATAGTTCATGCTTTACCTCATACAATTTTGCCTCACATAGTACTTTTAAAATTGCTTACAATTGCTTCCATTTTGTCTCTTATATTGTTTGCTAAAATGTTGGTCACAATGTTGGTAAATCTAAGTTAAAATGTGGAAATGTTACAAGTTCATGATATTTCTTTAATGGGAATTTTATGACTATTGTGTACTTGTATATGTTGTGTTTGAACTGATTGACTAAATGTACTGGTTCAATTTTAGACCATAGAATTAGAGTAATGTTAGTAAGCCTCCTAGAATTTTATATAAACTTCTGTTAAATGGGACCTTTTAGCCAGCTCGGACTTAAAAAATATACATACCTGTATATGAAACACTGGACTCCTTTTGCCAGTTAAATGACATTAGATTGGCAACCATTGTTAAAGTCTTGGAGGACAGATTTCACTGGAATAGACTGGTTCTGATCCCCCTGTACATGCCAGAGGAAGTGTCAGGCATGCTCCATTTCAGTTTCCTTGCTCTAACTTTATTCCTAATTTTCCTACCTATTTTACTTTCCCTTTTAGAGGCATTTAAAATTAGGAAAACTCTGACTGTTCCAACTAAGTGAAGCCCTTAGAAAATGAGCATTTGTTAACGCCAAAGACAGGGAAGTCATTTTTGAAAAAGGACACATACCCCGTCTCTGGGTCAGATGAGACAAAGAGGACTATGCCCATCCAGAAGAACACATATAAAAGCCCTGTTCTGGCTTAGTGTTCTGAGGAGGTCTCCTTTGAGAGGCTAAACCTGAGACACAGTGGAGAGAACCAACTTCTGGGTGACACCAAAAGGAGCTATCTCCAAAAGCTGCACACTTATGGGACTAAAACACATTAAGTGTGAGGGAGGATTCAAACTTTCCTCCTAGGTGTAGTTATCATTTAGGTGCATAAGAGATAAGTTATGAACTTTAAAACTTTTGGTACTAGGTAATCTTGTTGAGGCTTTTAGCTATCCCTTATAGAACTTACAAAGTGTTTACTTTTCCAGGTAGTAAATGCTCTTAGAGCAGTTGCTACTCTTTGAAACAGAAGACAGGTTTTCCCAGCTGTTCTTTGGCGAATCCCCATTAAAGCCTATGGCTGATGGAATGTTGACCAGTGAAACTGCTGGATTCCTTTCTGGGGACATCTCTGGTTTTGTGGGCCAAAAGAAACCAAGAATGCCTGAGGGGAGAAGGTGCCAAACCCAAAAGTTCCTTGGTGCAAACTGGCCCGTGGCCAATGAAAGATCTCTACTTACTTATTGTACTTTTTTTCTTTCCACTAGTAAAGTAGGACTTTTACCTGAGTTTTTCAGTAGAGCAAGTTAATGGGTCACTAATTCAGAAATAAGGCTGAGACAGTTTACATAGTGGTTATCAGGGGAAGTTTACATCTGTGCCCTATGTGTTAACTAAGAGTAAGATTTTTGCCAGCTATCTTGTCTTTAGAAACATATAAAATGTGATTACTAGATGATAAATATAAGTTTCACGTGTGAACTTCAAGGTTAAATCTTGTTTAGTTACTAGAAATGTTTACCTAGGTGAAGAGATGGAAATCAAGTGTATGGAGATTGGGTCAGTGAATGGGGCCAAATCTCTCCAGTTAATGGTTCTATCCAGCTCTAAAGGTGATCTTTGTAGCCTGAGAAGTACTCACTTCTAACTGACCTTTTATGCCATAGTTATGCTTCCTTCTGTAGACATCCAGGTCACCAGACCAATTGTAACTTCCAAATAGTAAGAGTAAGTGAAGTGTTGTGAGATATTTCAGGAGATAGGAATCATGTGCCAGTTCAAGGGTGGATAGGCTGGTGAGATCTTGTCTCCCTTCCCTCCAACAGAAGCATCCACCTGCTCTGGAGAGGGCTACTCAGGGATGCCTGGGTGGAGGAATCAATTAGACAAAAGGTGGGGATGCCCAGAAAGGTAATTTCTATTGAATTCTAGGTTATCTCACAGTCAAAGACCCATACTCCTTTAGAGTGTGCTTCATTAGGCACTGGAAGATGTTTGATCCTTACATGTTAAAAAGAGCTGTTTAAATGAAATGAAGAGGAAAGTATCAACTGTGACGCTAGTTTATAACTAAAAAGATGATATAAAAAGGAAAATGGTAAAAATGTCTTATGTTCAGATTTGGTTTACATTAAGAGGATCATTGTTATTTAAGTTTTGAAATGTAGATGTGAGCAACAGGAGAAACAGGCAGTTCAGCTTCGCCCACCATTGGTGAAAGTAAGGTTTTCCCTATTTGCCTTTCTAGGCTAGAGTGTGTGGAGTTCTTAAAAAGCTATAATACAGACCTCTACGAGGCTACATCCATTCTTAGCTGGGTTTGTGCAAGCTCCTCAAGGACAATATCCTTTATAAGTAGTAAGTGGACAATTGGGAACTTCCAGAGTTAATGTACTTTATTCTCTCAGTGACCTAAAACAGATAAAGTCAGATCTTGTTAAATTTTTAGATGATTGTGATAAGTATATTGAGGCATTTAGAGGCCTTACTCATACTTATGAAATAGATTGGAGAGATGTAATGTTAATCTTAAACCAAGTTTTGACTTCTATGAAAAGCAGGCAGCCTTACAAGCTGCTATTACATTTGGAGAGGAATATTATGTTGTTATAGGGAATCAAAAGATGGACAACCAGTAGAATTACTTGCTCCCACTGGAGCCGAACCATTCCAAGCACTGCTTGTAATAGCCAGGCAGAAGAGTGGAAAAGACATTTTCTTTCAAGTGTGTATTCTTGAAGGTCTAAGAACTAGAATCATGCCTTCAGTTATTAAATGTTAGCTATTTATCAGGAAAAAGATGAACACCTCTCTGATTTCTTAAAATGTTTAATAGAGGGACTAGTAAAGCATACTTTGTGAGATGTTAATTCAATAGACAGACAGATTACTCTTACAGATAAGTTGAAGAGCTACAAAAAGCTTTTGCTCTGGACAGCTCATTTGATGCTTTGGTAAAAACTATTTAATGTCCTATAATTGGAATTGGGAGAAAACCAAAGAGAGAAAGCAAAGAGATAAAAAATGATGGCCATTATTGTGGCCTCTAAATAGACCCTATGTTTGATTCTCTTGCTCCAAGAAGAGCTCAACAATGATGATGTTCATCTGCTACTGCTGTCAGAAGCCAGGCCAGCATAAAAGGGCTGCCTTAAGAGGCCCACAAGCCATGCCCTGATTGCCAAGGCAGCCACTAGAAGTGAGACTGCACTCTGAGGCGGAGGCTCCAGAGCTCAGACTCAGCTTCCCAGGTGGTCCAGTAGGACTGAAGGGACCTGGGCCTGCCGCTTCCCTCTAGCCAGACTGTAACCTCTACCTGCCATCTCCATGGAGGAGCCCTGAGTAATTATGACTATAGAGGGAAAAGAAACCCAGCCTATTGCTGGACATTGGCACAGATCTCTTTGTCCTTCTCCAACTCTGACTTTCCTTCCAGTCATCGTACCTCAATAGAAACAGACTTTAGAAGATCTATTGCTTTAGCTGTAACTGAGGTAATGTAATATATTCAGGTTGTTTACTAAACGATAATGCTGAGACTGATGTTTTACAAATTTAATATGTTGTCATTCATGTATATCCAAAACACTGAATGGGACATTAGCTTAATATGACTAAATGCTTTGTATTTCATGATGAATATGTAAGCCTGGTTGGTTTTTAATATGACTCCAGTATTTTGTGCTGATAGTTAATACATTTGTGACTTCTCTTAACTAAAGCTAGAGGGACTTACAGCAAACCGTCAGACTCCATGAATAAAAGGGTCTAAGAGCTAGTGATTTATGATTGCTAGATCTCAAATAGGTTTATAAGTGTACCTGTTAGATCGAATGTTCATGCTTTGATTATATATGTTCTAATCTCTCAGATAATTTGTTATTTCTAGAAGATACCAAAACCCAGGTAGTCATGCAGGTAAAAATCTAAAACCAAAAGATTATATGTTGCTCAGTGGGCCCCAGATATCTGACACAAGCTGTAGAAGTAAGAAGAGTTTGCAGGAATGAATTGATCTCAGTTGAGGTGTTTCTAGAAAGGATACGGAATGGAATTATAGATGGAACATAAGAATGGGGATACTAGAAGCCTACAGGAAAGCCAGACAGAGAGAAGGGAAATTTTAAGCAGAAATGTTTGCAGCTGCTAGAGAAGGAAAAAAGAAAGTGTTTATGATGGAGTCAGAGGAAGTTTCAGATTGAGGTGGTCATGTGTCTTCCCTCTCAGTCTGAGGAAACCCATGTTAACTGCCAATATAAGGAGAAATCCTGTTAAACTTTCAATAGATTGCTTATACAGATTTGTCAGTAGTTACCCAGTCAGTGGCCCACTTGCAAATGGAAAAATACTGTTTTCCCTATGCCCGGTAATTCATGTTCTCCAGTAATAATAGGAAAGGCCACTTTTTTGAGACAGCACCCAATGGCCATGGAAGATAAAAGGATTAAATCTCACATTTAAGAGATATCTACTATTGGACCTGCAAAATGTTCTGACTAGTGTTTTTATTTGGCCAATGTATGTTTCATAGTTTCTTTGTCTTTGTCTTCAGATTCAAAGCTGTAATGAAAATGCCTGCTATCTATTGAGGGCCTTTAGACAGAACCTCTGAAGAATATATCTGACTTCTGGCCAACAACTATGACCCCTTTCAGCTTGAAGAAGCCAGAGTGGTCTTTGGCCATGCTTCCCTCAGGGCAGTTCGGGTTACTCCTTCAGAGGGGGGAATGTTGTAGGCAGTCGAGTTAGAAAGAAATAGTATAGGAAGTTAGACAGGGTCAGGCTCTCAAGGAGACAAGATGGAAGACAAGGTGACTTTGCAACTCAACTTGGAAGAGACAGATACTCCCATATGGGCCACACCTCAAGACCATGAAAAAAAAAAGGAAGCACAGCTGCACACTTCCCTAGGGATGGGCATTAGGGTTTGATATCCTAAATAGTACTAGTCAACTTGAAAGAGCCCAAATGAGTCACTAGCCTAACCCTCAAAAGGAAGAAACCCTGTTCCATATTCATGCCTGCTTGCTACATGAATCGCCTTCCCATTTGGTATCAAATGGGAAATGGATTTAGTCAATTTTACCTGAGCAAAGGTGCTTGTAATCTCATTGATTGACCATAGTTTTGTCCCACCTCATGTCCAACTAAGCAAGTTCCCATGTCTTCTTCACCACCTTAGACCCACCTAACCTCATGGTTTTCTTCTATAAAAGTCCCTGCAAGAGACAGCTTCCCAGGGGGAACTACCTGCTTGGGTCCCCTCCCTTTTGTCCCTCTCTTGGGACAGGACCTTTCTTTCTCTCAATAAATATATTCTGCTCATAACCTCCCTTATTTCCTAAATTCATTCATTCATCACTATAATCAAAATGGATTAAAGATCAAAATATTAAAACAGAAACAGTGAAGATCCTAGAAGAGAATGTAGGAGGAACTCTTGAAGACATGGAGGAGACAAAAAGTACATGAACAAAAATCAAATCACATGGGTAACTCGTGAAATAATTGACAACTGGTACCAACTCTTATTGAGAAGTTTTTGCACATTAAAAGAAATTACCAACAAAGTGAAAAGATAAGACACAAATTTCAAAAAAATCTTAACTAATAAGCACTCAAAGGTCTGCTCTCTAGAATTGGTAAAGAAGTAAATTATATTATGGCCCCTAAATTTAAAGATCCTATCCAGAAATGGGCATCCATGATGAACACACACTTCTCAGAAGATGAAATTAAAGAAGCAAATAAATATTTGAAAAAAAAATGCTCCACATCACTAGCCATCCATGAAATGAAATTAAAATAACAGTGAGATACCATCTCACCTCAGAAAGAATGACTATCATAAACAAATCAACAAACTACAAATGTTGGAGAGGTTGTGGATAAAAGGGAACCCTTCTCCTCTGCTGGTAGGAATGTAGACTGATGCAACCATTATGGAAACCAGTGTGGAGACTCCTTAAGTAACTAGGACTGGAAATCCCATTCAAGCCAGCTATCCTCCTACTGGGAATTTTCCAGGAGGAACTGAAAACATCATATCATAGTGATATATGTGTACCTATGTTTATGGAAGCACAATTTGTGATAGCCAAATCTTGGAAACAACCAAGATGCCAATCACATGAGGAATTGTTGAAAAGATGTTGTAGTTTTATACAATGGACTATTACCAAGCTATAAAGAATGATAAACTTGAAGCGTTTATACTTAAGTGAATGTCACTTGATGATAAACTCATATGTGAAATAAACCAAGCCCGCATGTGTAAATATTATATAGTCTCCCTAGTATAAGAAATCAAAAGAAGAAATACAAATAGAAAGGTATAACACAACTAAAAGGAAAGCAAAAACTTGAGGACTGGACAACGAGGAGAGGGTAAGGAGAAAAGCTGGGAAACAGGACAGGGACAAAGCCATACACTTGTATGCACAAGATGGGCAAACCAATGATCCTGAGAAACATGAACAGGTTTTTGAAACTAGCAGTTAATTGGTAGGATTCTTTATCTAACTAACTATATATGCTGATACCTGTGAACTAAGCAATTGCAATGAAGATAGCAATGTGTGATAGAAGGGTCACACTTGGAAAGCCTGTCATTTTGTCTTCTAAATACATACTTCTTGTCATGGCATACAAATTTTTATCATACTGCCTCACAAGTACAAGATTTTGTTTTGTTTTATTTTGTGTTTGTTTTTTTTAAAGTGGGTAATAAATGGGAAAAAAAGACACAAGAAAAAGAAAAAAAAATCACAGGACTGTCCTGCTACAATACTCTATATGGTTAAATTTCCAAATTTCTGTGAAAAAATTTGTGTTTATTCCTATTTTTTAATATTTTTTCTTCATATTCTGTTAAGGACTTAAATTTCAACACATCAATACTTGATGGAAGATACCTGTTCCACATTATGCCTAAGATGTTCAATAATTAGACAGATAGTTAGGGTAAACCGAACTGCACATGTTGCAGGGTAATAATAAGCTTCTCTTCTGGAGGGTTAACAACCTAAGTTTGCCGATCAAAAATTGGAGAAAAGGAAGGATTGCAAGGTCAGCCAACATTTTGGCCCTAGCCTTTCAAGGTCAGTGAAGACTGAGGACATAGGAGAACCTGTACTATAACATCATGTAACTCAGTTGTGCCCCAAATTTTCTAATCAAGGAGATTATGGGGCCACAGAGGAATATCATCAGTGATGTATAGTATGCCTAAGGAGAGTCACATGGGGTGAAAACGTTCTCTCAGACTTTCACAAAGAGCAAATTGGTCAAGAATCGGCCATGACTCCGCCACATGGCTGACAGAAAAATGATCTACAAAGTGCAGTACAGGGTTATAGGATAAATCCTGAGGGGACTTAACTGACTTTATCAGATACAAAAGTTACACTTCTTGTTATATAGATCTTGCTTTATCTTGTTCTTAACCTGCAGCAGAAAAGTATAAAAACGAGGTACATAAAATAAAGCCATATTAATATGCTGAGCTGTAAAAGTCTCTAGTCTACAACTTCTGCGGATAACCCACTACTATTGTGGACTACTGGACTGTGTTGGATTGTTTTGATGAATTCAAGCACCTATAATATTTAGATGCCAATAGAATACCCATCTCAGACAGGATTGAACTGGAGAGGGGGATACCGAGGAAGGACCATTTTGTATTTGTATATACAGAACAGTTAGGATAGATGTACAGCTGCTTTACTTGGTTCAGTGAGAGGAAGGATTTGTAGTAGTAGTGTTTAGATGGGATGTCCTGGCTGTTTCCTGTGCTGTGGATGACAGCTGAGAAGAGAACAATGTGCAATGTTTTAATTACTGAAAATGTCCTATTAATCAGCTTGGAAAATGTCTCATTGATATTTGTTTCTCAATAAAATAAAAAAAAGAAACAGATATAAGTACTTTAAAAAGCAATATAACAGAGATTTGTGTGCCAAGAGAGACAGGAACCACAAGGACAGGAAAACTTCAGCAATTCACAGAAGTATATAGGGCTGTGTACTAACTGGCACATGCACAAAGAAAACTGGAAGGCTAGGGTAAAAACTACCTGGAAAGAGTCAGATAAACCATTCTAGAAGGTAATACATAGAAGAGAATAATTTGCTTTGTGACTAGCTATAATGGGAAGCTATTCTAATGCAAGAGCCTAGAAATACAATTCTCAGACGGGTTTTACCTTGGTATAGCTAATGTTTCCTCAGAATAAATGATGCTCTAGGTGCATCTTCACAAAGTAAATAATGTCATGAAAAACTATCTGATCAGAAATAACTACATTGAAAAAATATGAACAAATTTAAACAATTAGTATAATTGAGTGCCCAGTATCATAAATTTCCAATATTTGGTAGACAGTGAGAATTATCATTACTGAAAAAGTTAACCGTGAAGGAAAACACTCTCGACCAGCAGAAACCAAATCTGAAATGACGAAGGTTATGAAATTAAGAGAAAGTGACCTTAATGTTGTTCTTGAGAAACTACTGCAAACATCGCTTCAAGTCCTGTTGGCATGTGTTCAGTGCAGCTTTGTACATGATCAAAGTTTTAAAGGAATAATGAACATGATAATAAATGCAATATGGAAGGAAATTTTACAGACAAAAGATCAGTACTTTTTATTAAAAATATTTTAGCAATGATTAACAGCAAATGTAGACACTGAAAATAAACACCATAACACTTAAAGATGCATCTGTAACAACTATCCAAAATAAAGATCAGAGAAGAAAAAAGTTTGGATGCACCAGGTTATAGTGGTAATTAATACCTACATTTGAAAGTCTAGAAAAATGAGAAAATAGTTGAATAAATGCAGATCAATTTTTTCCAGTTTGAAGAAACACTTAAATATAGCTTTAAAGTCACAACAAAGCCAAGAAGAATAAACATTAGTGAAAAAGCCCAAAGGTACATTATAATCACTGAATGGACAAAAAAAAGTAATTCAGTCTCAGAACTATGTACAGCAAAGGAAAATTAAAAGATATGTGACTTCTTGTCAAAAAAGTCATAACATTAAATTAATGAAAAGAAAAGAAAACATGATTAATTTAGAATGTCAGCAAAGATCAAATAGTTGAAGTCTAGAGGCTTAAAGAATACTTTCATATCAAAACCGGTTTGTAATATTCACATAGATCTTCATTAAATGATATATTAAATAAGTTATTTAAGTATAAAGAATATGAAATAAATGAAACTTGGATTTTTCAAAGGATTGAAGACCACATAAAATGGTAACTATAAACAGAACTATAACAGACATTTTACAAGTTCATTTTTTAAAGATAATATATTGTTTTAGGTAAAATTAATAAAAAATGCTATCAGTTAGCTTTTCACAAGGGAGACACAATACAACACGTATGGGGAGATGCTCAATTCGGCTTGTAGTTAAGAGTGAGTCAGTCCATAGTCAGGGGGCTGCAAGGCAGGAATATCATGGTGGAAAAGCCTAGCAGAGCAAAGGTAAGGATATAACACCTCTAGGAAAGAAAAAATAGAATACATTTGTTTGCAAATACTTTTACACAAATACAGAAAACAAGTCTTTTTTTAAATGGAGGTAATGAGAAGAATATATTTATTGGGGGAAAGAAAACTTCTGTCCAAGAGACAGACAGAGGGGAGCCCTGAGTGGGTTTTCCCCCCAGAAAATGTCTTAAAAATCAAACTTCATCATAATTAAGACATCCATCTGTGCATCAGAAGGCATCACTTAAAAAACTGACAAGTGAGCCACAGTGAAAACAAGTATTTGTCAAACATAAATGACAAATAAATATTGTCTATGATATTTACAATAAAATCAGCACTCAGTAAGAACTCATAACAATGTCACTAAAATGAACAAAAGACTTTCACTAAACTTCACATAGCAATATGTATGAATGTTAATAAGCACATGGATAACTATTCAACATTACTAGTAATCAAACTATTTAAGGCTTAGCCACAATGTATTAGCACTGCACCACCACTAAAATGACAAAATAAAATAACTAAATCAAATACTGATAAGAATATAGAACAAAGCAAAACAAAATGAAACAAAACCACCATCATTTACATGTAGTAATAGAAAGCTGCACTATCATTTACTTCCAGAGGATTTTCTTTGGCTATTTACCCAAAGGACACGATAACGTAGTCTCTCTGAACTAGTTGCATTAAATATTCATATCAGGTTTATTCATTATAACAAAATGGGAAATAATGAGTGCCTTAGTGCCTCTTCTCATTGCTGGGACAAAATACCCAACATCCAAAATTAAGGAAGGAAATGTTTACTTAGCTCACAATTAGTGGATGTTTCCATCCAAGGCAGTGTGACACATGGCAGAGGGCAGCCATTAAAGGTGGTGGGAAACAGCAAAAAGCAAAGGGAGGAGAAGTGCCTATGGCTGCTAGCAAGCCTTTTAACCTTCCTTACAGTGTAATATAGATTATCTGCCCCAAGGCAAGTGTAGCACTCACACCCATAATCCCAGCATTGGATCATGAATTAATCACAAGCTTTAGAAGCCATCCCATGAATGCATAAGGCTAAGGGGTGACAACTAGATACAAACCATAAGAATAATCAGTAAGAAAATATAAAAATAACTATCTGCATTGTTTTCATGTATGACACATTACTTGAGTATAAAAATGATCTACTGATATAAAAATGATACAGATGAAACATGATGCTAAGACATACACAAAAGTGCATATTCTGTATATTTTGAATTAAGCCATGTAAAATGCTAGAATATGTAGAAAATTCATGGGTTAAATAATTAGAATAGCAGAAAGAAATGAGAAGGAGAAAGTGGTATTGACTTGGGAAGAAATTTTAAAAACTATTGGGAATGTTGTCTAAATTCAGTGACTTGATATAGAGATGGTGCATATTACCATTTGTCCACTTATCTCACCATGAACTTTAGAAAATCATTGTGCAGGTGGAAAGGCATTGGACCCCCAAGACACTGATGAGAAAGGAATGGAAAACATATTTAGTGGACTTAGACAATGGGTAAGTACAGAGTCTGGTTTTGTTTTGTTTTTGCATATGGTTAAAATGTCTATAAGCCAAGACAGTTCTTTATTCTATTTTATATCAAATACAATTATTTATCTTAGAAAAACTGAGTTGAAGACTTTCCGGAATTTCCACTTTACATTTGTCAACTTGTATAACAAGAGGTGAGATTTTAGGATTAGATTTCATTTATATAATTTTATTTTGTACATAACTTCTCAAAAACTTAATAATAATCAATAGCATCATATGAAATTGTAAAGAGAAAAGGATGAGTTTTTTTGGTCTTCTTTGAAACCATAGAAGGAAGATTACTGAGGGGCGTTGTTTTTTACTTGATTGTTTGTATTAAAAATGACATTGGCAGCTGGGGAAGGTAGCTCAGTGATGTAAGCTCCTGCCTGGCAAGCACAAGGTCAGGAATTCAATCCCTGGTCAAAACAAAAGTAAAAGCCACCTCATGGTAATCCCGGTCAATTTCTCTATTCATAAAAGTGAACATGAATGTGATTGTCTTCTTTAACCTTCACAGTGACCATGTACAGAAAATAAGTGAAATTTATACTAAATTTGTCATTAGTATAACATTTTTAAAAAATTATTTTCTTCAGATGTTTACCTCATTGTTTGGTATATTTTCATTTAAGTAATAAATCATCAATGATATGTAGACTGAAATTACTGTAATCTTTCTATAATAATATGCCACACAATCTTATTTCTAAAATGATGGAAACAAAATGTATCTTAAATTTACCTTCTCAGTAGTTAGAAGACAAATGTAATTCCATATATCATTTATATGGCTTTTCCCTTTTATAAACAAGATACTTGACTTCAGATTATCGGTGTTATCTTTTTCCTCCTTTTCTACTCTATTTACATACATGACCTCTGAAAGTGCTTGGACCTCAGTAAAAAAACTCGTTCAAATCTGATGAACTAATTGAGAAAGAAAGGCTCACTGAGTACAAATAAAAATGGTAACATCAAGGTCCATTGGGGATATTTAAGATAAAGAGAAATTTATTCTATTTTAAACAAAATTTACTAGAATTGAAAATTTGTTTTTCTATATAAAATGTTCTATTTGAAAAGTAACAGAAAATTTTATTATTATTATCATTATCAATAATTTTTATTTATTTATTTATTTATTTTGCAGAGCCAGGAATTGAATTCAGGCCCTTGCACTTGCCAGAGAAGTACTTATTCCACTGAGCCATCTCGCTGGCCCCTAAATTTTATTATTTTAATTTGAAATAACTTCAAAAATTCTGTAAAGAATACCAAAAGTTTTTCCTAAATATATAAGAAGTTTTGTAAAGTATTAGAGATGATATTGTTAACCCAGAATTGTTTTGATAACCCATGTAAATTATTTATATATTTTCCTTCTATTCTTACTCTGCAGTTAAGTTCTTCATAATTTTTAAGTTGAATAGTCTCGAGAAGTAAGTGCCACGGATGTAAGTTTTCATCAAAACCATTTTATATATCATGCTTTTCCTCAAAAGATGTCATATTCATGAATTGCAAGTTTTGTGGGGTAAAAACAGGGAGTTAGACTTAGTTCAGCCTGGCAATAAACATCTAATGCTAGCCTTCAATTCTGCCATGTAACCCGAAGTGAAAAGACTGAAAATTACAGTAGAAATTCAGAAGACAGTAAACAGTACTACTTCAATTATTCATGTTAAATACTGGAATATCAATCTTATTCAGAAAACATAATTCTTTCCTCATATTTATTGCTCTTAGAATATTCAACTTGAAAAATAAGGACAAAGGCACAAATGACACTCATATCCATACTGACTCTTTTGTAGTTAAAATTACCAATAGGGCCATAGACCAGATTAAAATCATTTTATCAAGAACTATTGGTTTTTGAGGAACACATTTTATGATTTTCTATTCCACCCACCCCTCCTCTGCCCTTTCCTCGTGGACAGCGGTCAGCAGGAAAATCTCAGCCATTCTCCAAGTTTTCAATATTTCTTCTGTGCCTGCCTTTAAAACAGAGCAACCCCACTACAAGTAACTGTACCATGAAAAATGAAAAAGGTCTTCTCTTAATGCCTACAAGTGCTACCACATGCAATAATTTCCTACAACTGACTGGAACTCAAAAAGATATACTGCTTTCTCTGAGTACAATTTTGCAATTGTCAAAATGGATTTTTAGAAAAAAAGTCAAAACTAAGACTGACAAATTACAAATAAAAATACAGAAGTTGTAGTGGCTTCTGTATAAAATATGTGAAGTACATTGCTGCTGTAGGAAAACAACAACTTTTGGCATTAATGCAATTTTATCTATGGATTCTACCCAGCAAACTCTAAAGGAGGCTAGTCTGTATGGGACTGCCATCTAGTGGGAAGATCAACGGGCCAGCTAATCGCAGTTGTAGACTTGCTTTAAGATTGACCAGGGGAGCTGGTTCATTCCCAAAATATTTATTGAGCACCTGTTATGCGCAAGGTACTTCTTATAACTGGTGTGAAACAGGTTTTTTTTTTTAATAATTAAAAAAGGTAGACCCTGAGTTTAAATGTTCATTTATTCTCTGCTGGAATTTTAAAACCACAACTGGCAATCAGAATGACTTGAAATTATTTAAAAGCAATGTGACATTTTAAAAAGTCCCTGTTGCCTTCTAGACTCGCCTCCTTCCAGCTCATGGTCTGTTATGAATTTACAATTTATTACGGCAGGCTGAACCAGAGCTTTGAAGGTCAATATGAAATGCAAATGCAATTAACTGTTGTAATAATACAGGCTTTAGTCAATGACTAATTTCCTCAAATTTCCCTTTAACAACAAAATTAGATAGGACATTTACTATGCAATTTCAAGATTCATATGTTTATGGAACTTAAAAAATGATGTGTTAAAGAAAACTCTAATATTATCACCCTTGATGAAAATAAAACCATAAGGTACAATGAATGTTTAAAATGATTTCAGTACCCACAATAATAATCACAAAGAACTATTAAAAAGTTGTTGTAGGGGCTGGGGAGGTAGATCAGTGGAATAAGCACTTCCCTGGCAAGTGCAAGGGCCTGAGTTCAATCCCTGGTTCTGCAATAAAAAAAGAAGCTGTTGTTTATGCTACTTTAGAGAAAGTAGTGTCACTATTGTTTACCAATATGCAAAACTAAAATATTTAAAAGGTATACAGACATTTAAAAATATTAACATTATTATGGAAATTCATGATATACATTTATTCACTTCAATTAATTTGTCTTGGAATTTTTGGACTGCCATATGTAGAAAACAATATTGACCAAAAGCCAACACACCTACAAACTCAGAATGAATAATTAAAAAGGTGTAATTCTTCATAAAGTTAGAAAGATTTAAAGAACCATTAGAACAATTTTACTGCTAGTATCTTTACAGATCACAATTCACTAAATGTAATAGTTGCCATTATATAGTGCTTCACAGTTCATAAATTCTTTTAGAAAACTTATTTTATTCACACATCTGTGGGCAAATATTCATTTCCAGTTTGACACGTGAAGCATTTAGAGTTCACATAGCTGGAAGATGAGAGCTTCTCCTCAAGGTCAGTTATTAACTATTATACACAAAAATGTTGTGAGATTTTTGTAGTTAGTAGATTTGATTAAACCCATTTTTCTAGAGTAGCCTTTGAACTCAGTTAAGAATTGAAGGAAATTTTTAAGTCTATTTTTAACTGTATTTGTCTATTATATAATACACCTTATTAAAAAATAAATTTTCCTGCCCATAACTATATGTATTACTTTGTTATTGAAAAACAAAGCCAATTTGAAGATTATCTTCTCACTCCAAAGTCTTTTTCCATCTATCTTTAAGAATAAGTGCGTGCTTAGTAACTGATGAATAACCATATATTCCTTCTCAATTACCTGAAATCCATTTGTAACTTCACAGTAAATCCTTCCTTTGGAACACTACTTTTGCCATTCATTTACACACATGGTGAAATTTACCTTTTCGGTTAGTATCATGTTCTAATGTATAGTTTGAATTTCTTTGCTTTTGTGTATTTCTTTCTTTATCTCTCTGCATACCCCATCGTGCATTCCAGCAGTATAAGTGTGGCATGCTTACCGGCTGGGTTTTCTGTAGCAATGTCCTCATCACTTGAAGAATTAATAGTTTTATAAGAACCTATACAAAACTGTGAATCATGTTAAAATATTTACTCATACTGATAATGTAGTAATGATGTGGTGACCTTTTGGCATCAAAGTAACTTGGCACAGTTCAATCAAGTTTGGCATGTTGACTGCTTGGAGACTATTGCATTTATTGTAGTCTTGCCTCTAGTAAGTCATTTTTACCCTTCAAGTTCAGAGATTCCTCATTGATGATGGAGGATAATAATGGAACAACATAGAGTTCATGAGATACAATTAAAATCATTTTAACTCACGTAGTAATGCATAAGGTAGTATTAAATTTTCCCTTAAAAAGCAAGTCTGTATCTTTCAGGTAATGTTATTATTTATGCAAAAACATGAATATGCTAATTTACTCATCATATATTACCTTTCAGGGATAAGATTATTTTAAACAAATATAGGAAACACTATAAAGCTATTTAAGATATTTTGTCACATTAGATCTGGACAGGAGCTTGGAATTTCAAGCTTATGTCTATGTCTCCATTACATATAATGGTCTTTTTGAATTATTCTTCAACTCTAATGTTTTCTTTTGTTTAAAAACGAGAGACCATTTGAAAGCAAAGACTCATACAATTCACCCTTCATTTCAACCTTATATAAAGATATAAAATCTTTATGCGACACATTTTGAGCTTCTACCTTCACGCACTTATAGAGTTACATCTCCCAGATTTCTCATATTTAATGTTTTATGGCCTGCTCTCCAAATTCAGGTAGTAAAAGGTTAGAAGGCACATTTAAATAGACAGAGAGGTGCAGAAATGTATTTTAATTTGAAGGAGCTTGGAATAGAAATCATTGCTAAGTTTCCAAATATGCTGAACCAAGAACTAATGAGCAAATAAGAAATCTAATCCATTGCCCAAGAAAGCCTGATGGAGTACATGAGCATACTGAATACAAGTGGCTGCTTGGAGTTCAGACAAGTTCAGCCAGGGCTGTCTAATCACTGGTTCATGGTCTCTCATTTGAGTAAATACTAGGTATTTACATGTCTCTGCCTATATTCATTTATTTTTCATTTGTATAAATGAAAAGAACAACCTGAGCAAAGTATAATTCCAACTAGTATGGTTTGAGAAATAAAAATAATTCTGTAAAAAAAAATCTTGAACAGCAGTCATACATTGAATTAGCCAGCATTCTTTAAACGTAACAGTCTTCTCAAATGACTTATAGCAAGTTTCATAAGTGATTATATGAACAAATTAAAATATATCTCAAAATGGGCATAAGGCTTGACAACTTACATACTCTGGCCTCCATTAAGCATTAAGATGCTTAGAAACCAAAATACTAGTTGTTTAAATGATGCATGATACCCATACATCATTCGGCTACTGATAAAATCTTGTGAAAAGGAGGCTAGAAGTGCACAATAACTATGCAGGGCTGTGGAGGCTAGAAGTGCACAATAACTATGCAGGGCTGTGCTGCATTTGAGGAAAATGTATTTAGGTATGAATTATGTTACAGTTTGGGTGATTAGTGCAGACTCCCCATAAGTCTGTCTTGTAAAAGACAAATAATGAATCATGCCTGGGATATCAGTTAACTGGCAAGTGTAAGTATGGTATGTAAAGGTGCTAGTCATAGGAGCAATAGAATTACTGAAACTCAGGGCAGTATTCTGCTGTGATAGAAATTTCATCTGCAAAGATGAAATGAAGCAGAAATTAAAGAGACAAGGCATAGAGGACAGTCAGTGAGTATACACTTTGTAATTCACAGGAGTTGTGCTGCTGTTGTTGCTGTTGTTTTTGTTTGTGGCTCTAGTACCTATGAATATTACCCAGTTAAATATCTATTTAACTTCCATTGGAAAACAATGAACATAATTCTACATACATAAAGTAGATTTCTTTATTGATTTGTCTTTTCCCTTAAGCTGGTTGAGTTAATTTGTATATCTGTAAGCAAAAAATTATCACGCACCAAATCATAAGATGGAGCTGTGAAAGCGTGAGGGATGCAGTAGCCTATTGTAGAATTTGATATTTTTTTTTAAAAGTGAATCATCTTAGAGGCCAGTGAGATAGCTCAGTGGACTAAAGTGCCTGCTCAGGCCAAGCTTAGGTAAGCACAAGCACCACAGTTGGCTCCCTGGCATCACATATCATGCCAGCCCTGTCCTCAGAGTCTGGTTGTAGTGGCTCATGCCTGTAATCCCAGTGCTGAGGAGGCTGAATGCAAGAGGATCACCACGAGTCTAAGCTGCATAGTGAGACACTGTAACAACCAAAGACATTAAGAATAAATAAATTTGGGGCTGGGGAGATAGCTCAGTAGAAAATGTGCTTGCCTGACAAGAACAAGGTCCCGAGTCCAATCCCCAGTACTACAAAATTAAATAAGTAAATAAAATTTAAAAAGTGAATCATCTTTAAAATAAGGAATTTCAAAATAATGGTGTTTTCTCCACAGTTCAGTGCTGATGTTAGAAGTTTTCCTCGGTTATCATTTTTTACCTGACTTTCTACGTGTGTTTTCCCCCTTGTTCTTATTCAGCCAGGAACCTCTCAGGAACTTTCTCTACAGAATTATGCATTTCATATTGCTAAAAAGTAATAAATGTCAATAAGTTAGCATTTGATTTACACGAGACAAATCATTACCTTGCTGCACTGCCAATATTCACAGCACAGTTTGTATCTGTGTGGTCTGTAGGGTGGCTAGATGAGCTATGAGCTCTTACAGTCCCAAGAACATATTGTGTATTGCACTCCTTTGTCAAAGGACACTGGAAAATAAGGAGAAGTATTTGAACTTAATTTGAATTGAGAGTGAATACCCAAGAAACTCTGCATTGATATTTACATTTTATTTTAATGTGAATGAACATCAACTTTACATATGCCTTGTGGAGTATCAAACATAATTGAAGAATGTGCATAATTTATCAGTGTAACCTTTACATGTCCCAAATAACCAATATTCCCCAATGTAATTTAGACTTTAAGAAATATAAGGCGTTCTTTTAATGAAAATCATTACTGCTGGTGAATACAAACTCTTATCTATCTTTTACATAGAACATTCACATACATTCTTTTCAGATGATCAGAAATTCAAGAAACATTTAAATAACTGTAGTATTTCAAATTAGCTTCCCTTAATGTTTTTCTTATCCTTATCTTTAATTCCTTTTATAATCTAAAATTTTTTCCTATAAAAGAATATTATATCTTCTAAGCTCAGATTTAAAAAAACAAACTTATAAATACTTACATATTATTTAGGTGAAATGTTTAGTAATGTGCTATATAAGAAAGACATGCAAGCATATGCATCCATTATTATTGAAATAAATTTTACATAATAGGAATGATTATTTTTGTTAGCCTAAAAATGGGTCTCTAGACAATCCCTAATTCAAGAGAAGCTTAATATTTAGCAATAAATTAATATTTCACAGAAAAGTTGAATCTTACTTTTTACAATCTCAATTTAAAATTGGTTTTCCATAGTGCACACCAACAGTCTTCTGTGATGATGAAAATGCCATGCATGCACACTGTCCAACATGACCAAAGGTAACTAGTAAGACCATGAAATGTGCCTAGTGTGACTGATCAACTGAATTTTTGTTTCATATCATTTTAATAGATTTAAAGTTAAATGTTGGACCTGGGAGATGGCTCAGTAGGATAAGGGCTTGCCTGGCAAGCACAAGCACCTGAGTTCAATCCCTGGTTCTGCCAAATAAAAATAAATAAATAAAGTTAAATATCTTCAAACTTAAGAGAACTGAGGAAAATGAGGAGAGTTCAGAAAATATAACTGAGAATGTTAGATAGCCTTTAGACAAATTACAAAATATGTCAAGCAAACTTAAATGAAGGCAAATTCCATGCTCCATAAAATACATGTATGTATATAAACAGTCTCCATATTTGAAAAGTCTAGAGAAAAAATATGAAATTCAATGACAAAATATTAAAAGTTAGCCACATTAAACATTACATTTTTAACACAATGATTTTAATGGAAAGATAATTATTTAAAGCAAAAAGATTTGCTCTTCCAGTCATCTAAATATTTCTGCCTTAATTCACAATAAGAAAAAAATTAAAGCATATACAGTTTAAATAAAAGTGTAGGAAGTAGGGGAGAACTCATGCTGAATTCTACTTCACATGAGAAATCATTTAAGCCTTCTGTGTGTTAACTCCATCTAGATCTGAAGACCTTGGTAAGTGGAGAAAATAGTTGCAAGAAAATCTGATAATACTATGTCTTGGCTGCTCTCATAAAACACTGATAAGAGGGGGGAAAAAGCGTGTACTAAATTTTCAAATTCATATTTTTGGAATTGTGCAAATTGCACTCATGGAATTATCTGCATCTTCTGTCTTCCTGGGATATTGCCTACACTCATTTCCTTTTTTCCCTTGTCTGTTGAGACAGTGTCTCACTATATAGTTCAACCTGGCCCTGAACTCACTTTGTAGCCCAGGCAGGCCTTAAACTCTCAGTGATCCTCCTGTCTCAGCCTACCAAATGCTGGAATTACAGGCATGTACCGCCATGCCTCACTTCCAATATTCTATATTTGTATTTCTAAAAACTTTTATGCTACACCAGTCCATGCAGAGATCTATCTTGATCATTGTCTTGTATTTTTCACTCAAAAATCAAATTTGAAGTTAGCAAATTAATACTTTTTTCTTATTTACTAAGTTTTGGTTTTCATACTCTCTGGCATCTTCTGCTTTGTGTAAGGATATAACAGCAAAAAAAAAAAAAAAAAGACAACATTGAATTAAAAAGTTACTGTATTCAAAAATTCTATTTTGGTATATTCATTGTTAAATGCTGTAACTCAAGCCTCTGGCCCAGTGCTGTCCCTGAAGAACTATAACTGAGCAGAGGAGAGGTGAAGCAGAAACCTGCAACAGGAATGCGGACTCTGGAACACCAATCAGGTACTGGATAAACGGTCTCTGTAGTGCTCTGGGTCGTTATTCAATAGTGATAATTTGTGACAGTAGCTAATAAAACCCTGGTAGGCTGATCTGATTTTCTAGCTCTCTTTCTTGTCCTGTTTGACTTTATGTTCCTTCAAATATGAGGCCATAGAATTGCCAAGTGGGAGAGCCTCAACTTTGTCATCTTGCAAAGTAAAGTTATTTAATTTATTTTTGTTGGGTTAATTCCATGTTGATGCAGGCAATAGGTCCAAGGGTAGAAGAACAAAAACATTTGATGTAAACCAAAAGTATAGAAACTGCTATTATATTACAGTAGTAAAATTATGGATTTATTTTTCTTTATTTTTATCAATGATTAAAAGCTGTATTTTAATTACATAAAAGCATAAGAACTTGTACAGAAAAGAGAAGCAAAAATACTACTCAAGTGAGAAGTTAATCTTAAAGAAAAGTAATCACTATCAATTATGTTTGGAAAACTGTGGAGAAGCTGTGGCAAATATGTGCTCTTTAACCCTTAATATAATTTTTTAATTTGAATAAATTATAAACCTACATTTCAGTTAGTCTATATTAAGAATCAAATGTCTTCACTTCAGTGATTTAATGATATAAAAATACAACTTCCTTCTTATTCATTAGAAAGAATACCAATTGGATAAAAATATAGAGTGGAAACCATTATTGAGTAAAAATGACTGTACTTTTTAATGACATAGAGTACATTTTTACCAATCCCTATTTTGGGGTTTTTCTACCACCTTCAGTCTTGACAGAGAGTCCTTGTGCCTAGATCCACTTCTTCAAATCCTGAATCAGTTGATTGTAGAATGAAGCTACTCTTAGTTTTCAGAATCTCTCTATATAATTATGATGTACATACACAAATAAAAATTATTTTCTTAAAGAAAAAAATACAACTGCTTTTGGGGGTCGAAAAAGCAAGGGAGTTGAGTTGGCTTTCAGAAATGGAATGACCCTGGAGAACCCTCATGTCACGCTATTCAGTTCTTCACATTCAATCATTCTTTGGCTAAAATACTGTGCATATGTTGAAGCTACAAAATAGGCAAAAACACTGCCAGAAACACAAAAGAAATAAGATACTGTCTTTGGTATCCATGTTTTATAATACATTTTAAAAGAAAATCTAAGCTTATAGAAATTTCACAAAGTAATGTGCCAAAAGATACTCAAATGGGCCATGTATGTGAAAACCATTCAAACTTTAGAACAGATGAGAGATCAACTGTGGGTATGAATATTCAAACTAAGGAAACTATGGTTTACATTCATATCAAGAGCCAATGTGCTACTCCAAGGGAAAAATAATAGGCAATATCTATGGTTTTGTTTTTATTATTTAACTTGGGTTTTATTTTATTCATCTTTACTAAAGGATATCAGATATAAATTTAAATTTGTCAGTGTTTCTATTTCAAGCTCATTTTAAACCCTTCATAAGTGAATAAAGATCTTGCAATAGTAGACTGAAAAAGTGGAATAAGTTCTATGATAGACATGAGTTGATTACTTCGTTTTAGGTTTAAGATACATGATATGGGCACCAGCAATTCTCAGAATGAGTCAAATCAATGTCATCACTCCTGCTTCCTTCTCAGTTTGTGATACTTTCCCTCGATCATTTAGGTGAGAGTCAAGCCCATACAAAATTCATTGATAATCATCACAAAGATAATATATAATTATCCATTTTTAGTAAACATTTCTAAGAACAAATAATAATAGAACATAAGAAACAATATAGTAGATCAAAATACAGTGTAGGTTGCTATATTTTTTGGGGTTAAGATTTAAATTTTAAAAAGTAGGAAAGAATTTCTCTGCATGTATTTCATAACTCTACTAATACTACATACCTCCCATCTGAGTGCAGTGGCCGTGGTTTAGCTGTCAGTTAATGATAAGTATATATAAACATTATAGGATTGAATGTATATGGTGACTCTTAGTAATGACAAAACTTGAAAAGAGCACACTTGGCAGAAGCTACAAATGCATGTAAGGACATGATATCATTAACTAGAAGCATGTGAACCCACATGATGGAGATAAGGAGGTCCCTAAACTCCGACAAAGCTCTCAGACATAAAGGACACAATATTCTCAAAAACTTTGGAACTTACATTTTAGCTTTTATCCAGCTTTGTTCCCTTAAGCATTCTAAAAATTTCAGTGGAATTTTTCTGCTCACCACCCACCTATTAGATACAATTGCGTTCGATTGGAGCCCAGTGAGAACCAAATGAAACATGGGGCTCTGAATTCCCAGGCAAATCAGTTTCAAGGGAGCCAGCTGCATAACAGAACATCCATATTCTTTAAAAAAAAAATGAAACTCAGCCCTCTTAGGCATCCAAGTACTGTCCAAGTAATGTTTAATCAGTGGAAGAAAAAAGGAATCATGCTAAGGTCAAATGTTAAGGATATTTTATATTTGGCTGAATATCATAAAAACTCTTTCATGTCCTCAGACTAGCTCTAGTAATGTTTCATCACTGGCAGAAAAGAATTTTCAAAGGAGGATGTATGTATACATGTATATATAATTTTAATCTTATGGTTTTGAAGCATACTCCTTTCCTGAGGGAAAAAAAGACATACACAAAAAATTTAGAACAAGTAATTATATAAGAATATGTGAATTATCATGTGTTATTCCCTCTTAGCCACTATGTACAAGATTACTTGGTGGATTAATTATACGTGGACTTATCTTTCAAATTCAGGAACACTTAATTTCTAGAAAAGATGTGTTCACACACATATCAATCTATTTAAATAACAACTCTTCTAGTTATGTTAGGATCTTTCCAGGTTTGTACTTCAGAGAAGAGTTAACAATGCCATTTTAAAACAAAAAATGTCTATTGTAAGACTCTAATGTTATTAGAAATGTTATGTGGACTGATGGATATATGTTTGAGTTTGAATGAGGTCTTTATATGAATTCTAATAAACACTGAATGTAAATGCAGCTTTGTGTCTCATTATGGAACCATTTCCTTACTTATAAAAGGTTCTGGAGAACTCTGAAGGCACACTGTGGAGTCATTCACTGATTTAATCAGTGAGCTCCTGTCTATGTTCGCCGTTGAGTTCTTCAGACCTAGTCTGTGGATTTCTTCTCTGAAAGGCTTGCAGTGATAAGTTATTTTGACTTTGTCTTTTTTTCAAGAATTTAGAATATTTAAATATGCACAGTGAAATGGTCTGGCCAGTGGAACCCAAGTCTAGACATAAGATTTATTTATGTCTCCTGTCCACCTTACACAGATAGCCTGAAAGCAATCAAGTCAGTGTGCTTGTGTTTTGAATCTTATGGTTTTGAAGCATACTCCATTGTCCTTCGTGACAAAGACACCAGGTGTAGAATTGTTCCTTTGTGGTGTCATGCTGACATCATAAAAGTTTCAGATTTTGGAACATTTCTGATTTCCAGATTATATGTGCTTGGGTTATATTTTTAGATGCTGAGTGGTAATAATGGCTCTACTAACCACTGAAAATGGATCTGAGATTAGTGCTTTTGTGCTCCTCTTGTGTTGTTATGCCAAATCATATATAACAATCTGAGTGAAGGCCAGGCCCTGCCCTTGGGGAATAAATGAAAAACACAACTATCCTGTGATCCAGTTGTCCACTTCTAGATGTACGTGCAGGGAAATGAATCAGTATCTCAAGGATAGATCTGCACTGACATGTCCATTGCAGAGCTGTTTGCAATAGCTGAGATCCAGAGATAATCGAAGTGTCTATTGCTAGGTGAATGGGTAAAGAAAATATTGTGCCTACCTGTACACACCCAGAGAAAAACATAATAAAAGGTGAAAGGAAATCCTGCCATTTATGACAACATAGATTAACCTAGAGGACACTGCTAAGCGAAGTAAGACAGACATAGACAGATATTGCATCAGCCTATTCATACGTGTAAAGAGAAAATAATAAGCTCACAGAAGCTGAGGACAGAGCACTGCTTACTAAAGTTGAGGAAACAGAAAGATGCTAGTAAAATGCCATAAACTTTGCTATAAGGTAAATAAGAAATCTAACATAAGTGAGACAGCTGAAGGACATGTTAGTTTGGTGGCAGTAATCATTACACATGGATACCTATATCAGATTGCCATGTGGGACACTGTATGTGTATGTAGAGAGATTATGTATGTATATATAAAACCTCTATTTGTCAAGTATATGTTTTAAAATAATAAAGTACAAAAAAGGAAAAGGATGCTAGGTTTGCTCTTCTATGTCAAAAACCTACTGCGTAGACTAATAATTGAAAAACTCATGTCTGTTAACGGCATATGAGATTTACAGCACTATGAAGCGCAAAGTACTCAGCAAATGCTTGAGAGAAGTCATGTCTCTAGTTATCATTATTGAGGTACATAGCTCATAGAAGTAACTTGGAAATTTAGACCATCTTAGTCTGTTGGTGTGGTTATCGCAGAAGGCCTTTTTTCTCACAATTGGCAGAAATTTATTTTCCCACAACTTTAGAATCGGAGACGTGTAAGATCAAGGAACCAGCAGTTCAGTGTCTGGTGAGAGTCCACTCCCTCAGGTCTAGGTCCCCTTGTTATCCTTACATTTTGGAATATTTGGTGGAAAGTGAAGAGAGCAAAGACTAAGTTCAATCCTTTTGTCATCTCATGTGCTTTGAATTCCCTCCTGAGAGAAGAACACTCACGTTTCAATCACTTTCACAAAGGCCTCACCTCTTAATATTGTCACAGTGGAAATTAAGGCCCAGTTTTGGAAAGAACACTTTCAAATTATTGCAAAAATTGTTCAGGTTTTATGCAGTCATCTCTTCTTCGTCCAAGCTGCATAAAATGACTGGTACAAGCATCTCTTCACCAGATCCTGCTCCAACATGCATGGTGACAACAAATCCACACGGTAACAATTCACAGTGAGATCATTTCTGTCTTTTTAAGCTTCACTATAATGGGATGAGAAAGAAATACATCTGCTGCTGTCCAGATTGCTTCAAAGTACTCAGATGTTTAATGAGACACTTTTATTAATTCTTATTGGTATTGTTCATGCTAGGAGTATATAATGATCATATTTATCATGAAGGATTGGTAAATGTACAAAATAATTATTTTTCTTTTATTTCATCGCCTCCTACCCCTCTTCTCCCTCCTTGATCCTTACAGATTTTGAAGGGAGGGAGGGAAAAGGGTGTTTTTTATAAAAAAAGAGAAAGAAAAGAAAAGAGTTGAACAGATTGTTTCAAGTTTGCAAAGCTAAATTGGTTGGCATTCACATAGGCCTGTCAAATTTGTGTGAAAATGGCTAGAAAAAAAAAAAAAACTTTGTATTTCTGTATAATTCCATCCATGAAATGTATTTTAAAATGTATACACAGCTGTTAAAACTAAACAAAAATAAAATAATTTTTTTACAAAAATAAATATAAAGATTGGATTCTGAAAACTTTTGAGAATCTGTTAGTACATTTCTTTATGTAATATATAGTTCACTAGATATTCTTGTGAGTGTGTATGTGTGTGTGTGTGTGTGTGTGTGTCTGTCTGTCTGTCTGTCTGTCTATCTGTCTATCTGTCTATCTGTCTGTGTGTCTTACAAATTTCAACTCCTTTGTTACATAGAGATCACAAATGTTTTTCTTACTCATTACTTCTTTCCCAAACTCCTCTTACTGGAAATATCACCCAGTCCATATCCATGAAGTTATGCTTCCTGTCCCTATACTCATTATAAAACTGAACTTGTGTGTCATTCATGCTTATACACCCTTCATTTGACGCTGAGCTTTTCCTAATGAATAATTATATTTCTGTTCCTTCAGACTGTAACGTACAATGCATCAGCTTGAAGGTCCTGAATAAATCCTTCTCAGGTAAGTGCATCAATCAATCATTCAAATTGAAGAAAATACAGTGGTCATGGATTAGCGACAAGAGGTCAGAAAAAATCCTTTCCTCCAATCCATGCCAAGTGGTACAAATTAATACCTACCTTGCCAGTTTTTGCAAGTGATTTATTTTCTCTGAGCTTAATCTTCTCATAAGAACATTACATTTATAATACATTTAGCTCCTGCAATCTGAAAATGCCAACAACAATATAGAAATATGGCAACTATAAAATTTATCGTATATATGATGACCCATTTGAGATAAGCAGTCTCATTCAGAACAATTAAAGTTAAATAAATTTAAAGTGTTCTGAAGTATTTTAATATATTGTTGGTTAATATAATTTTATGTAAAACTATTTTAAAAAGTTGATCATATCCATACACATTATAAAAACATTTTTTGATGATAAAAATCAGAATAGTTACTTCCTTATAACACATAAATATTTTAATACTTTCTTTTAGAGACCTTTGTCTTCTTTATCTTTAATAGTACCATTGCTATTGAGCTGAAAAATGTATTTATTCCCTAGTAGAACAAGTGTTGACTTTTTCTAGATATGAATATATATGGTTTTTAACTAACAACTTTGTGAACATTTAATACTTTTTTATCCTTGAAGAATAACTTCATGTAAGAAAATGTATAACTACCAATTGTACCTCTTCTTTTGTACAAATATATAGCTAAGTCCTGAAATATAATATACATACACACATATATTTATATATATCATATATATATCATCTATCATATATATATATATATATATATATACATCTTTCTATGTATCTATCTACAGCATATGAACATTCTCCCAAATTGAACAAGCAGATACCTTAGCGTCATCACTCTTTCTTCTTGGGCTAATCTCTCTTCCACACTTACACAGTCATTATTCTGCCTTATGTGCATCCCCACTGATGAGTATTTTCTATTCATGAGCTTCCTATTAATAAAATCACATTTATGTCATATTCCTATGATTCATCCCCAGGATATTCTTAAAACTTTCATTGATTTGTTGTTTTTTTTTAAATTGAAAAAAATCTCTGTGTACAAGCTCCTAACATTCTTTTTGCCCACTTCCTCACTAACAGAGAATGAGGTGGTTTGCAGTCACAGCTTTTTAAGAAGAAGGCTGTTTTAAACATCTTGCTTCATTTACAGACAACATACTTCACTGGCTCATTTTCTCTTACCTTTCTACCTGTAGTAGAATTGCTGGGTCACACGACAAGAGTTTGTTTAAAATTATTAGAAATTGGAAACAAATTTTGCAAAATACTTGGATTTCTTTTGTTTATTTCACAAACATCTGAGAGTTCCAGTTGCTCACATATTTTAAAGCATGTTTACCAAAATCACAGTTAGTCTAAATGTTTGTGGAACAGTATGTATACATTTTGACAACTAGAGCTTTTTGAGTGGTAGATTATTAAAATTTGTTTGGCAAAAGTTATGATTTATGTGCTTAACAAAACCCTTCCCAAGTATTGCAACTTAGTACATACATAAGTTATACTTCAATGCCATACTCTGGCATATATATATATTTCCTCTATTATTGCAATCACATATTTTCCCAAATATGACTGAATTTCTGATACCATACATAATAATGTCAAAGGTTTTACCTTCAGTAGAAAGATCCTCTAAAATGGAAGCCTTGATTATTTGATGCTGGGAAAAAGTTAATTGTTGTTGGAATTAATTAGCTGATCTTTTTCTGTAAAATTCATCTGACGATGCAGATATAAAACCATTTGCAAGTTATGTTAATGAATTCACAGCTATTGCATCAATTTTGGTATATCCACAGGAGGGAAAAAAGATTATCAAATTAATTGAGAAAAATAATTTGATACCTGCCAAAAATCATACAGACATATGCTATGTTTGTATGCCTTCTGCAGTGGATCATGTGAAGTTACTGTTATGGTCTTCTAAAACTAATTGCAATTTTTTAAAAATGTATTTGGTTGTTGCAGGGTCTTACTACGCAGCATGGACTCGTGGTGATCCTCCTGCTTTCAGCCTTTCCAGCACTGAGATTACAGGCCTGTGCCACTACTCCTGGACTCTGGCAGGCTCAGCAGGCCCTGGCGGTGGGGCTGCGTTGGCATATGGTGTTGAGAACCAACTGCAGTCTCTGTGCTTGCCTGAGTTTAGCATAAGCTTGCCTAAGCAGGTGCTTTAGTCTGCTGAGCTATCTCACTGGCCTCTAATTGCTAAAATTTAAAGTATTTTCTGATACTTCTTCAGCAACATACTCATTCTTGCATTGTCAGCTTATTGATGTCAACAAATATTTGTTCAAATTAGAAAAATTATTAATCTTTTTTGAAAACTGAATTTGAATTCTTAAATTGTTAAATGTGAATATTTTCTGGGCATCTCTTTGGTGAGAAGTTATAAATAACATTAAAATACTAAGTATATATCATATATGTATATATATATATATATATATATATGGATCTATATTATATAATGTATAACTGATGATGATAGACCAGTATGCTGTAAGTGTTCTTTGTGTCTCTGTTAACAGTTAACAGAACAGCTAACCGCTATTTATACCTTTCTGATTCCTGACAAGCAGACACCACCATAATCTTTTAGACAATGGCATGTCCTCATACCCTCAGAGAATGCTGCACACTGTTGTTTTATAAAGGATAATCTGTCTTGGCAACAGATATCCATTATTGTGTCTCTTTAGTGCCAGAGATCAGGTTGACAATGACTTCTTCCTAGGTGGCCTCTGGTTGGGCTGATCACCTCTTGTTTTTGTTCCCCATCATAACTCTACCTTTGTGTGACCTCAATCTCAAGACCACAGAATAACTGAATGAGACTTTGTCCATTTGCTGACAGAAGATGGGGGCTTGCAATGGTATCCAGGTTGTCCCTTTTCACTTTAAATAACACTGAAGAAAGGGGCTGCTAGACCAGCTTATGGTATATTTGGTTTGGGGGGGATAGCTTTGCTATTTAGTCCAGGTTGGGCTTGAATTCACATTAAAGCCTGAGTTGTCCTCAAAATCACAGTGAACCTCCTGCCTCAGCCTCAAGAGTACTGGGGAGGCATGCACCACAATGCCTGGCTTGCAGTATGGTTTCTAATTATCCTAAAACAGCAAATATCCAAACTATCTCAATCTATCTTGCTTCTCGTCAGCTCACTCATAGGGGGGTCTCTGGGACTTTCTAGCTCTCTTTATTCTACAACAAGATGTGCATGCTTGATGGACAGTAGACAAATATTTCAGCCTCAGTCATAAATAATGGACAGGACATTATTTGCTCATGACTTTTCTTACTTTAATCTTTCCAACATTCTGTGTTGTCTCTAAATGCTTTTTCTAGCAAACCCTTCCTCCCATATTTGGGGGACTCCTTACAATTGCAAGGAACTTGAATCTCTCTGAGTTTTGATGTATATGAAAGCATTCTATATGAGTTAATCTTGCTGACTGTCATTATATAATGTATATCTATTTGGTGAGGTTGAATTAAAAAGAAGCAATAAAGTGAGGTTTATTATATGGTCAAGGAAAGGAAGACTATATGTAGTAGACATGACAGATAGGTTTGTTATAACAATTGAATTTCTGATATATTTTTTTCAACCTGGATTGCCTGATATGTGGCTAGGGTCCTCAGTTGTTCTCCTGCACTTCCTCCTCCTCCTCCTCCTCCTCCTCCTCCTCCTCCTCATCATCATCATCATCATCATCATCATCATCATCATCATAAAATAGATCTCCCAAGAAATGAAATTTACAAAAAATACCGAGCATCCCTATGGTTCAGAGGTGTTAGCTGCTCCTAGCTACTAGCATGTTCCAAGGCACCTGTATTACTGAGAACATTTCACCTATCAGCAAGAACTCTCCATTTAGTTGGTCAAGAGATTTAGTTGCTCCTGTCTACTCATGACTAGAGGGGTGAGAATGATTATTAATTTATCATTACTGATCCATCAATTTGCACATCTGACAACATGTTATAATGACTAAATGATAAATGAATCAACATTACATATATGGTTGTTCACAGTTGGAATCCAAGACAGCTGAGAATCTGAGGCAGGAGGATTAAAAATTTGATGCCTGACCAGGCAAATTAACAAGAACCTGTCTCAAAATAAAATCTAAAACATGTCTAGAGATATAACTAAGCATTCCTTGGGCTAAATCAGCCAGATAAACATAAATAAATAATGTATATGTTTAAACATGGGCATGTTTATTGCCCATGTGTCTCACTTAGAGCTAATTGAAACCACAACAGAGACTGAAAACACAATGTGGGAGGTGTCTAGCCTATTTTTATTCATTTTAGTACTTTGTTAAAGATGAAAACTTTGAGACAAATGATAAATTAAATAAAAATATGAGAATAATTGTCAAAAAAGGATTACCAGAGTTACAGTAGTAAAGTAACCTTACACAGAGCATCTTGTCTTTACCTGAAAAAAAGCTGTTTTCCAAGTGTACACTTAATAATCCCCATGAAATAAAATCAAGTTCAACTACTCACATATTAAGTAATTAAACATACTAAAATAATAAGAAATTTTCAATATATAATTGAAGTTAATGTGCAAAGAAATATAAAATGATAGTATGATAGGTGCATGCACAAAGAGATACAAGGACTGCTGGCTGCATGGATGGACAAACTAAGAGGATAAAAAATTATGATAAATAGGTTTCTTTTTAGTTCAGTTGACTCAGATGTAATACATGAACTTTCCGGAAAGGTGAGGCCCAGCAAGAGTCAAGGCAGAATGATCTCTGGCAACTTTCAACACAAGCAAGGATTACACAACCCGTTTCTGTTGAACAGAGCCATAAAGCGAGATTTTCCATTTGCCAGAAATTACACCAGTTAAGAAGATCACTTTGAATGTTCTAATGTTGCAAGGAATTGGTCACATTAAAAAAAAAAAGTTATTTTCTACTAATCCTTCCAGCTGGCCTCGAGATCTGCAGTGCATCAGGGCTGCCCCATCGTGCTTGGGATGTGCAGACAGCTCTTGGAGTCTTTGGCAGCAGCCTGTAACTCTGTGCCGAAGGGGGATTGTTTTAAAGTTGCTTTCCCTTTATTTTTGTTGTTATTTCTCCAAATACTCATTTGCAGCAGCATCTGCTATCTCCACTCAGACAATCCAAACAGATGTGCCATTACCTCATGCAATGAGCAAGTCTCCAAACAAAGTGTCTGCTTCTCCTTGGCAGGTAGTCCTAGACACTTTGTTCAACCCAGATTGTAAAAATAACCTGAAGCCACCAGGAGATGGGAACTAATGAGAGGCAATTGTGTTTTTTTTTTTTTTTTTTCTTTGCAAACTTGGTGAAGAAGATAATGGACTCCTTCCAGGTCCCTGGTTTTATTAGCATTTCCATTTCTGTGAAATGTGCTTTTGACACAGCTTTCAAATTATCACCAAATTTACCCAGCCCATTTATTTGATGTTAATCTTTTTGGTGAGGCCAATCAGATGACTTCAATGTTTTTAAATACACAATAAGTGTGATGCGTGAACAATTAAACTCTGGTTTCTTCAGCCTTTGTGTCCTGTTGCAAAATGAATGCAATCAAGCAACATTCCCAATACAACTACTGATGACAGAAAAAGATTTGCCCTTAAGGTGCAGTGTTGTGTACAGAACATTTCTTCACAGGAAAAGGCACAGTAAGTGAACATGGTGGAAACTACTTACTTTGACTGCTGAGGAAATGATCTATTACCAACACTATTGTTTACTATTTGTGGGAAAACCTCTACAAGGTTCATCAAAATGCCGAAATTGATGAGCTTATTTCCATATGCAGTTGGAGACAGAGTAGTTAGACATGGACAATGCATGAAAGCATGATAACCTCTGTAGCCAATGTTCTACATGTTTTACATACATTGTCTAAAGCTCATATAACCTAATTAAATTGCACATTTTTATTAAAATGGATAGTGATATTAAGTATTTGTGCAAGTGAAAGTCTAGCAGCAGATAATTATTCAAAGTTAGATACATCTAAATCCACATTATGTTTTCTCTCTACCTTACCCCAATTAGGAAAATTCCTTTTGGCACATGGCTTAAAATGTTTGAGTGCTAACGTTTTTTCTCCATGAAATGAAATAAAATTAGAGACTAAGAAAGCACAGGTGTGCGCGCACACACACACACACACACACACACACACTTCTGCAAATGAAAAATCATAATCACCCTACTTGGCAAAGAGTGAGGTGCCATGATCAATATACGGTAACCACTTGTGTTTTCTAAGTATTTGTAAAGCCTGAGTAATCAGTGAGAACTGAATGCTTATCCATCCTAAAGATTATAAGTGAACTTGCAACAAGTGGCGTAGTAAAAGCATTGCTTATCCCTAACAACAGCTTAATGATTGTTTCATTAGACAGTTTGCTATCAAGTAAATGAGCTCTTTATTGTAGACACATTTCCCTGTAAAGGGCACCCTACTCTGCCAGCAATGACTTTCACATTATCAGCCATAGTGGCCCACTGCCAACACCAGCTTGCACAGTGGTCTTCATGGAGACACACCAGTGGCAATGGTCTTCAACACTAAGATTCATGTAGACATGTTAATGATGGTTGTTGATATGCTAGATGAGTTTTTATTATGTTTATCTAACATAGTGGGTTTTTTCATTTTTTAATTAATTTTTTTGAGAAACAAATAGCAATGAGACAGTTTCAAAACAGGCTAGTAGGACAGTTACAATAGTTAATGTATTGCATATTGTTGTCTTTGTAGTGGTTTAAAATAGTGTTTTTTTTATCATGAGCTCTTATGCAATTCAGCTGCTCTATAATCTAGAACAATTTATTTAACCACCATATAGTGCACTTCGCTTTCTAAACAAATAAAAAAATATATATGCTTATAAAAACATTCCTAATACCTAAAACACAAATTATATTAATATATCCTGATAATTATATTAATATTGTTTTAGTTAAATGTATTTGTTTTTCCTACAGCTGTGGAAATTTCAAAGCTGTTCAAATTCTTACAGTAATTACCTTAAAATCCAAAATGACAAAGAAATGAGTGGGTTTTTTTTTAATCAAGCAAAACTGAGACAGAATAATTTATAAGCTTTAAAGCTATATATTCTGTTATAGAAGGGTCAGAGGACTAATCAGCATTGGAAATCAAATATCACAAGATAGTACATATATTTAATGATTAAATGCTTTGAAGTTATTTTTTGTTGAGCTTTTCTTGGCCTGTTTAGGGGTCCTTGAAGAAACCTAGGCAGTCAAAACGCAGGGGCATGGGTGGGGACAGGGGAGCAAGAAGGAAAGGAGAAAAGAAGCGAGGAGCAGTTATGAATTTACAAATAAACCTTGACTTCATACTGGATTGATGTCTGCTTGACCAAGTGCTTTGAATGATTTGCAGCTGTGTCTTCTAGAAGTTTAGGCCTGGAAGATGTCTGAGTAAGAATTTAGATTAGGACAGTCTTCTTTATAAGTCACGACACAATTGAAATCCAAAGAACTAAGTGATTTTTCAAAGCATTTATTTAAAAAAGAGAACAGCACAGATCTAATTGGTAAAGTGAAGCAATATCACGTGAGCCTATTTTGAAATTAATTTTAAATTATAAATGCATTATCAGACCAAAATGATACAAATAACCAATATCCAGTTTAAATGTAAATTGTTCAAAAGATACTGAAAATATCTTTGTCTTTAAATTAAGAGAAATATAGTGAGTTTTTTTTCCTCTTTCTTAGACTGAAATAAGAAAAGACTTACTCAGCACCAATAACCCTGTTCATTATAGGAAAAATAGAATGCAAAAGCATTGTTTGGAAATTTGGGAGTTTTTTTCTTGGAACATCTCTGCAGAAAATTTTCTTCCACATTAAAAATAATATAAGAATTTTCCAGTAGCCAGGAGATAATTTACAACTTAAGAAGATTTTTTAAAGCTCTATAGCCTTTAACCCCCTTTTCTGCACCACTATGGTGCCCTCAAATATGGTCATTCAGCATAATCACAATTTTAAAAATGTGACAGTGTTAAATGATGCAAACCACAAAAAGTACAGTATTTGTAGTAAATAACCCAACCATTCTGTTTTATGATAAATTACCTGATTTAGCTTTTACATTTGAATTATATTCATAGAGGTAGAGTTATAAAAGCAAGAAACTTATCTCAGAAAATAAGGCCTTTCCAAAGAACAGTTCCTTTTTTCTGGAGGGAGCCCTAGATCTTGTCTTTTCAAGTTGCCAAGTTAGACATAAAACTTAAGCCCTAAACAATGAGTCAGGGAGTGGGGTGGCAACAACCTAGAAGGGAAGGGAACGAACAGAGAACAGTGGTGGGGTCCAGGCAGTGGGGTCAGGTCCAGGGCAGGGCCTTCTCTTCCTGTGTGAACAGCTGTGCTGTGCAGTGGGCCCTGCGTAAGAAATGCTGACTCGGTCCCCTCCCCTGTCATCCTTCCTCACTTGGACTCTGCTGACCCCATTCTCTCCTGCCCCCACCTGAGGCTCAGGTGGCGCAAAGGCAGGTGGGAAGGTGCTTCTTGCAAAAATGGCCTGGGCTGAGAGCCAGGGTTCCTGCCCCAACCCATAGAAAAGCATCACCTCCACTAGCTGCTCTTCGTCACAATGGACTTGGTGGCCATTACTTTACCCAGCGTCATTGTGCAGCTCATGGATCTACTGCCTGTCCTGTGCATGGCCCACAAAGCTGAGCTCTGAAAGCTAAAAGTGGATTGATGATGTTCAGTGTGGACCTGCTATTTATGGACCAACATACAAGCCTTCTTACTGCCACCTTGGGAATTATTTCGTTAGCCATTTTCTTCTTGAATTTCTTAAAAGTAGAATATTGTGAAGTAAAGTGCAGAACTGGAACAGAAATTGTCAAAATATGAACAGAAGACCAAGGAACCAAAGCAATATGTTCAAGGGATCAAGAAGCAAAATATGTTTCTCTCTGATGAAGCAATTAAATATAATGACAAAATCAAGACATTTAAAGAAACTAATGAAATTCTAGATGAGACAGCTAAAAGTTTCCAGGTTAGGTTAGAATCTGAGAGAGAACGTGATGTCAAAAGTCAGAATTTGATATTTAAAAAAAACAGGAAATGTATAGAGAAATTGAAGGATATTACTGAAATGAATCTCGGAATTTTCAGAGGTTCAAATTACACCAAAGGAAGCTAAGCTTAGTGAAGAGAAGGTGAAGTCTGAGTACTATCAGGTCCAAGAATAAAATGCTAGCTCTAGGAAGGAGCAGCCATAGCAGGAAATCAAAGGCAGGAAGAACTCATGTTCAATTTAACAAGCACAACAAATCCTCCAAGAAGTCTCAGGAAGATTTAGCTTTACAAAGCTGACAATATTAGTGCCTTGACTAATTGCATTATAAATTGAATTTGTCAGAACATGGATCCAAATTTGAAGGAAAGAAGGAGGAAATGAGTCATGAATTAGCTAAGAGAGAAGTGCGAGGTGAGTAGAGTGAGAAGAAAAATATAAGTAAACAAATGATGGCTATCTCTTGGGCTCAAACTTCAATACAGTAGTTCAAGAGGATGTAAAACTTTTACAGATTTAGCTAAAAATGTAGATGTCTATTAAATGTAACCTGGAAGAGCCAATAGATAAATTAGAAGTTGACTACAGCTCATGCAGTCTGCTCTTTCTCCCTGGAAGAAGTGTGCAGAACTGTGCTGTAAAAAGTGGAGATTCTTAATAGATTCTTTTTTTAATGATTCCATGAGCATTTTTTTTCATTTTTTAAAGAGAATACAAAATAGTATTAATAAAAAAAATTTAAAATGCGACAGAATTTCACTAAACAAAGTAAGACTTTGTTGTGTTGCATAGTTTTGTCTTCAACTTAGTTCTTTGCCATATATATGCATGCAAAATTAGAAAAAAAAAGAAAAATAGTTATAAGAGTTTAAGAAGAAAAAAATTAAGAAGAGAGAGGAGGAAATTAAGCATTAACTGCTCCTTTCCATAGATCAGCAGAAATCCACAGTATAATTACCCAAGCCATCCTGCATGCACACATAGGTACATTTCTTTCTCCCCTCACTCCCTCTCCTGTGCTTCTCTCCATCGCGATAATTCCTTCCTTTTGAACAGATTAATTCCCTTTTCACAATATGTATTGTTCTGTTCAGATTTTATTTCTTCTTTCAGGTTCTTACACTAGGGAGACAACACGATGTTTGTACATACAAGTCTGATTTATTTCACTTAAGAGTATTCCAGGAGTCCCTCTCCATGTCCAATTGTTAGTACAATAAACTGACATTAACTTAATGAATAAAAATAAAGATAGCAAGAAACCCAAGTTCTACTCCTAGAATACTCTTAATAGATTCTTAATAAACTCTGCCAGAGGAGATGGTTTTGAAAAATAAAGGATTAAAAAAAATATGATCCACCAGAGAGAGTGAGCAGCAATTGTTAGGTGCAGATGATAATGTGGACTAGTTTGGAGAGGAATTAAAAATGCCCAAGAGCACAAAAGAAGGGAAAAAATCTATATCTATATCTATATCATCTATATCTATATCTATATCTATATCTATATCTATATCTATATCTATATCTATATCTATATCTATGCAGGATGATTTGGGTAATTGTATTGCAGATTTGTGCTGGTCTTTTCAAAGGAGAAGTTAGTGCTTTTTTTTCTTTTTAATTTTTTGAAACTTTTTTGTTGTTGTTTTGTTTCATTTTAAGCCAATTTTGTGGACCAGGGAGATAGCTCACTAGAATAAGCACTAGCCTTGCAAGCTCAAGGCCCTGAGTTCAATCCCCTGTACTGAAAAAATAAAAACACTTTGCATATTTATGTCTGGTAACCTAGACAACTAATTTGAAGATAATACCACTCAGTACAGCAACCTTTGTTGAATTCTTATTACTTTGTTTAGTGAAATTTTGTACAGTTTCTAAAGCTGTTTTTCTTTTACTATTGCACATTCTTAAAAAAATAAATGTCCAACTGAGAAGTGAAGCAGAGGGAGAACTACAGAATACAGAGTGCTCATTTAAAACCCAAATTGCTGCTCATGACAACAGTTCATAACTGGCTTAAGGTTCAGCCTAGAGAAAAAGTAATAGCTGAAAAAGAAAAAGACAAGCTGCTAACTTGAGACACAAATTACTGGAAATTGTAAGGATGCCAATACAATACAGCAAGATGAAGGTGTGATTTTAAAATCAATGTCACAAAGACCAACTACACGTAACCCTGGCTTGATTTCCCTCTCTCGGAGCCCACTGTGGTTCACTGTTCAGAATGGCTCCTTTGGCTGGAGCCCTGTGAAAGGTGGAGGATGTTCTCCTCCACTGACATGGAACCTTGTCTGGAGCCACACTCTGCTGCATCCAACAAAGACTGTCCAAGGGCCCCAAACTGAGCCTTTCATTGACTTCAAACTTTCAGATGGAGAAGAAGTAGGCTGTGCATTATGCATTATGGTGAAAGGCCTCGTTGACTTTGTATGTTTTTAGTAGTAAACTGTTGGCATAGTCTGCATTTTTAATGCAATCACTGAAAACTATGATTTCTTCTCTATAGGTCACTTATTAAGCTAGATTAACCTTCCAACTTTGAAATGTGTAATGAAAAAGAATTGCATTCTCGTTACTGTAGCATTAAAATATATCAATGATTTGTTTATTTATTTTCTGTATTTTAGGGAAGGGTCTACAGGATGTTCAGTATCTCACTACTAGATTGTATTCATAGTGATTCTCCTGTTTACAGCTTCCTAAATGCTGGGATTACAGGCACATGTCACAACTCCCAGTCTCAATTGCCACCCCGATATCTTGATGATTTAGAATGTCATAAAAATGAACATTTCCTATGGAAATATTTTAGGAATATGTATTTTATGTTTCCATTAACCTATTTATGGTATGAATATTGCTTTGTATTAACAGCAATGTTAGGTCTGGCCAAATAGCTCAGCAGATTAAAGTACCTGCAAGCAGGCGCAGGGAGGACTGCTTGAGACTGGGCGTGGTGTTGCATGCCTGTAATCCCAGCTCTTGGGAGTCTGTAAACAGGCGGATCACTACAAGTCCGATCTAGTAGTGAGACCTTGAACATCCTGTAGACCCTTCCCTAAAATACAAAAAAAAAAAAAAAAAAAGCAAGGTTCAACTACTTATAAGGTTGATATCCAATCTGCTTTCCCATATCTAGTCACCACAGCTGTTATGTAAAAATATTTGCTTTAATATCATAAACTTGATCTCACTTATTGCTGATGACCTTTCTATTAATAATTGAGAAAAATATTTTCTTAATAAAAAAAGACACTTCATCTTCTAGATTTCAGGCTGATTCTCTACTTCAGCTCGTTCCAAAATTTTCCCCAATGTATTAATGAAAATATTTACTTAATGTATGTCTATTACCATATATTATTTATATAATATAAAATTTATGTAATAATAATAGTTACATAATTAATCATTTCATATAAACTGGTTCTCCAAAAAGTGTATACACACTTCATGAAAATAAAAATTTGCATGAATATTTTAATACTACATGTATCAAGACACCAGGAGATTAGTAGAAGGCACCTTTGCCCACTGCAGTCTCGCAGGTACTCGCAGTGGGGCCGTCATCTTCTTACACGTTCATTAGTGTAGTGAGCTGCTGCTCTAGTGAGTGAGATAGCTGCACATGCATTTTCAGTTTCTTCTCTAAAAGCTGATGGTGTGGTGGGATTTCAATGGTATGCAACATCCTCTACAGTCCCCCATATGAGGGTAACACTATCTGTTGAAAAACCATCATACTGTTTTTCTTCTCCAGAAATGTCTATACATCTTCTGACAGAGTCTGTATATTAATACAATGTTCTTTCTGTAAGAATTGCAAATTACTTTAAAATTTAAAAAATGCACTTATATCTTCTTATTATGGGTGAGGTTAAGAAAAATCTAAAAAAAATAAAAATAAGGGGCTGGTGAGATGGCTCAGTGGTCTAAAGCACCCACTTAGAACAAACTAAAAGCACAGGGACCGCAGTTCAATCCCCCAGCACCACATGCCAGCTGGCCCCGCCCCCTGGTGGGCTGAGCTGGCCACACACACACACACACACACACACACACACAAATAAA
>NW_004524807.1:2826990-2830564 GCF_000260255.1 Octodon degus
AAACAAGGGCTAGGGATGTAGCTCAGTGGCACATACTTGGCTGGCAAGCACAGGTCCTGAGTTTGCTCCCCAGTACCAAAAAAAATTGAAATAAAAAAAGAAAATTAAAAAAATACATTATTTGAAACAAAAATATGAGGAGTTGAAATAATAAATGGTCACTGTTATCTTTAAGAAATTTAAAAGAAAATATGTGGATTAAACAAAAAGGGTTAATACAGTAGGAATGTACAAAATGGACAAAACCCTTTCAAGAAAATTTAAGGATTATAAGCAAAATCAAGAAAAGTCTTTGATGATAATGTGCAGGTCACAGCATAGATTCAAGGAGTTTCTAGACAGTTTATAATAAGCTTTGAAAGACAGGGAGTTGCTGAGTTTTATTTGACTTTGTCTTATTTTTTTTCTAGTATTTGATGACAAGACAAACCTTTCTTTCTCCTTACAGTTTGCTGGCATATCCAAGAAAATATTACCAGTTGTTATACCAAATATTTTCTTTGCAAACAAGCAATCAAGTCTTCTTAACTCATTTTTTTCTGCATACTTTGAATTTTTCTCTTTCCTTGTCCTCTCTATTGTTCTACTACATGTCTTCTGCCTTATTCTTCTAATACTTCTATTCCTGTGATTTTAGCCTTTTTCAAAACAGCCTATAAGAAGCTGCCAAACTTTTCAAAAGAATTATACATATACATGGGCCAAGGTAAACTTAGGTTATAGTAGAGAGTCAGAAATACTTTTGTTCAAATTTTATAGACAGAGTTTGCCATCTGGTCAATTCTGGACACGTACTTAACCTTTTTGAACTTCTTATGTGAAAGTTAAGGATTCCCCCTGAATATATCAAAAAGGACCCAAATCAGTGTATATAATACTATGTACATTATTGTATATTTTCTCAATAAGGGGTCATGACTCTGAATATTGCTGTTACTACTTCCAGCACAAAAATGGCCTATAACACATTTTTTCTTGCTCATTTGCTAATAGAAAAATAGTATTTCCTAGTAGGCAAAAATTATATTAAAGAAATCAATTATTTAAATCAGTTCCTCAATCTTTTGGAACCAAATGCCAGGTTCATGGATGTCATTTCCCATGGATGTGTACAAAGGGTAGGGATTGAGATTGGGAGAGGTGGCAGGGCTTGGATTATCCAAAGTGTGCACCCTAGATCTCAGGCATGTGCAGAGCATGGGGTTCAGCATCAAGGCCACTGATGACCTGACAGAAGGTAGAGCTCAGGCAGTAGGGAGATCTTTCAGATTGTGAGCAGGTGTAAATACAGATTAAATACCTCCTACTATGCAGCATGGTTTCTAATGGGCCATGAACTGATGTACCAGAGTTTGCAAGTCCCTGTTCTTATTTTTGTAAAATAGCTGAAATTCTTATTTGCTAACTGAGTGAATTTTATTTATATCTATTGATAACATTGGTTTTCAATTATGCTTCTCTATGAAAACTTCTAAAAGGGGAAAATGTGCAAGTAAAATTTTTTGCTGTTTCTTCCATATTCCTTTCTCTTATTAAGCTCCCCAAATCAGATATCCAATATTCATCAACCAATATTGATTGATTTGATTTCCAAAAATAGTGGTTTTCATCTGCATTTTTCTATTTGTTCTCAACAACATTTTGATGCAAGCAGGAGCAGCTGTTTGCAGAGGCTGCTTAGTTACTTTCTTGGTGCTGACGCACAGTACCTAGCACACAAACGTACAACAGAGAAAGTTTACTTAGTTCAGCTGGAAGTTTCAGTCCATAGGCGGTTGACTGCAAGGCAGGGTAGCATGGCAGAAGGGCACAGAGAAGAGAAACAGCTCACAGAAGGGAAGAAAGCCAAGATCATTAAGGGTACAAGAGGGATATGCACCAGGCCATGCCCCAACTGACCCACCTCCTCCCACCACTCTATACCTCCCAGCATTCCAGCAAGCCTGGATATAAGCCTGTCAGTGGACTAATCCAGTGATGGGCATCCCGACCATGACCTAGTCACCTCCTTAGCATCCTACTCATGATCACAGGAGGCTCTGGTAGACCATCTAGGTATAAAACCTAATACTACTGTAGCAAATTACCATAGACTTGGCAACATAAAGCAATGGAAATTGGTTCTTTAACACTTACAGAAGCCAAAAATCTGAATTAAGGTTTTGAGAGGGCCACACACACTTTGGAGATTCTAGGGGCAATCCCTTTGCCACTTTCAGCTTTTAGTACCTTCAGTAATTCTTTAGTTACTGACTTTGGTCTCACCCTCCTGCTTCACATAAGCTTCATCCCCATATCTGTGTTCTTATCTCTAATAGGTCAGTTGTCATTGTGAACCACCAAGGTATCCCAGGATGAGAATATCTACACATGTGTAAATTAAATGATAATTCCCAATTTTCATAGAATAAGTAAATAATTAAAAAAGAAAATATGTTGGTAAGGTATAAAATATAAAAGGTAGAAAACTTGCAATTAAAGTCAAATTATAAATTTAAGTCAAGAATCAATTCTAAAATAATTTTAATTAATTTTATTGAGAAAGTAAGAGCAGTGAGACAGTTTGAAAAGAGGTTAGTAGGACAGTTACAATAATTAATACATTGCATATTGTCTTTGTAGTAGTTATTCATAGTACAACATGCAGACATGATGTCTAAACACTATTACTACAAATCTTTCTTCTCATTGAACTAAGAGAAAGTAGCTGTGTATCTACCCTATTTTGTATATCAATTCTAAAATTAAATATAGCACAATTTCATAGTTTTAAGTTCTAAAGTAGTTCAGCATCTCTTATTTGCTTCACTCTGCTTACTTTATTATTTTGTCATTTGTTATGATTTATTGTGAACACTTCTGCTCCCAGATTCATATACACTGCTGCTGAACAATTCTGAATTTTCTACTTTTAGCGTATGCCAAGAATCTGACATCAATAAGAACAATTTTGGACCAAAATATTATTCCCTAATGGAAGTACACACTGAAATGATATTTTCCAAATTTCTCAGCTTGGAAAACGCAAAATAATTTATGGAAAGTAAAATCTTTAGTACTTGACTTAACCATTTTAATTAGAAATGCATATGGGCCACATGTCAAAGCTGCATTTCAGTGTCTATCTGGAAAAAAACCACAGTATCTACCAGGATATATGTTAAAAAGAGGGCTAAGCTATCTTTGTATCTCTTCAAAATTCTTTACTATCTCTAGAGAAAGCATATGCAGTCCAAGTAGATTTGAGTTGATTTAGTTGGACTCATATCTATATATTATCTCAACATTTCATGTTGCATATAAGGCATTTCTATTTGCATCTTCAAGAAGTTACTAGAAAATATGTAGAGCAAGGGCCATCAAGATAGCTCAACAGACTAAGCACCTGCTCAGGCAAGCACAGGGACTGGGGTTCCATCCCTTGTAACACAGGTGTGCTGAGCAGGCCACGAAGACCTAGCATCATGGTGCATGTCTGTAATCTCAGGGCAGGAGAGACTGAAAGCAGGAAGATCATTATGAGTCTGAGCTGCATAGTAAAATCCTGTACCAAATACAATCAAATATATATATA
>NW_004524807.1:2830849-2837458 GCF_000260255.1 Octodon degus
TATAGCACCACATAGCTCTTAATTGTCATGAAGTGTTAGAAACACACAACTCAGGTATCTGGTAATAGTATTTGATCTTCAAATCTCTATAATCAAATAAAGATGGTAAACCTTGACATGAAGGTTGAATCTAGCTGTATAACAAATGTGACAAAACAAATGTTGGTATGTAAAAATACTTGGGAGAATGCAGGACAGAAGTTTGCAGAGCCAGGCCACAAATGGAGTCTAAATGTGGGAACTGGGACATAGTGTGTGTGGGGGAGGGTGGTTGATGACACATTTAGTTAAGGTGATATAAAGGTGACATCAAGATAGCAAAATAAGCTATGGCTGGATGAAGTGCAATGTTTGTTTTATCCGACAGAAAACTCCAGGACGCACAGGCATTATTGTATAATGTACAGATTTGCACTAAAGACTGTGGGCTTCAAGAAGCAATGTATTGAAATTATCTGTGGTAGATTCAAGAGACCTGATCAATTCACCTTATGCTTCAAAGACCTAGGACTAAAAAGGGAAAGTAACATCCCTTGTTGAGGAAAAAATTCAAGAATATTCAACACTGAGTGCTGGGATTACTGTCCTTGACACAAACACATTGTCACTGATGTCAGTAGTAGCACAGCCACCTGATGCCTTCCTACCAAGAAAACAGCTATTCTCCAATGGAAAGCAGAGAAGTCGTATGGTAGAAAACTCAGATAATGGAAGAGAAGGTAAGATAACTGAGCTAGAGCCACCAGGTCCCCAAATGTCTGTTTCATAAAACAAACTACATAGTTGACAGTTGTAGAACTAAACTTCCAAATCAGTACATCTTACTGTAGGCACTGCCTGAAGATAAGCCAGTTTGCCAGTTCAGACACGGAGCAGCATGATATAGTTATCTTCCTGCAGCAACTACATTCCCCAGAAATTAGTGACTGGCCCTGGAAAAACACTGCTCGTGATCAGGTCCCCATAGCTGCAGGGTAGTGAAAATCTACAAAAATAAATCTGTTTGTAATGACCCAAGGCTACTTAAACAAAGGCTTTCTTCCAGTGCTCTCTTTGGTGCAGCCTAGACTGGAATTCAAGGAACATTGTGCCAAAATATGTTGGCTCCTGGCTAGGTACCAGCATTTTTTTGTGAAGAGGCAGAACCCAGAACGAAGAGCTTTCTGTTCTTCTGTCTTCAAAGCATGGCATCACACACTTTTGCAAGTGCCCCTTCCAGTGTCCTATGTGTAAGAAGTACTATTATGCAACTCGGTAACTCCTCAACTACCTCAGCTGCATGGAAGAAAAAAGGTGCTTTAGATATGTAGAGTGCTGACTCAACTTCAAGCTTAAGAAAGGTTTTCTTGAGCAGCAGCCTGGGGGGCATGATGACAATTTCTGTCACTATTGAAGATTTAAGAAATGCATGGTAGAGCAGAACTTGTGAAAGAATCCTGCCACATCTCTATCCCACCATCCTATTTGCTATATAAATTAGAAAGAACTTTTAGGATAAAAATAGACTACTACATATTTAGCCAAGCAATAGTATTAAATACAGCTACATTGCTGGATACAATTTATTTTCGATGCTAGGTTCATAAGTTCTCTAGGTGTGGCCTACAGTCATATATTTGTTCAACAGAGTATTTTGTACCTATATCATTATCACTAAAGGAGTTTTCACCCTGACATGGAGCAGGCAGCAGAATGTATTTACAGTTTTGTCCCAGAATATATTTGCGGTTTTGTATTTACAGGAGTGTGATATTAACTCCACTATTATGTGTGATAATTTAGTCTAGAAAAATTCAAATACTGAAGACATCCAGCAGAACATCACAATAGTCACAGTGTGACCAGGGGACACTGAAGGCTTTGTTGAGGTACAGGCATTACCATGGTAGGTATCTGCTCAGTGAGCATTTCGATGACTGCCATTCTTGTTAAGGACCCAATAGACAGAGATGCGCTCGGAAAATATTTCATCTTGCACCTTTCAGTTTAATGTTGTGTCTTTCAATATCACTAAGAATAAAATACAAATACCTTTCTCTGACTTAAAAAAAATCTTATGTGATGCAGCTCTGTCTTTCCTTTGAATCTCTGTCTCACAAATTCTTTCATGTTTTTAAGGAAATTTGGTAAGTTTTCCTCTGCTTTGTACAAATGAGCAAAACTTGGCTCATCAATGCCAGTATTATGTCATCATTTCTTTAGAACAGAACTGCACATGACATAATTGGGCCTATTGCTCCAAGTTGATAGCAGAGGGTCACCTGGGGCTCTGTTCTCTTCCAAATCTTGGGCCTGCCTTCAAATTTTTCAGACTGTCTGAAGAATTTAGTCCCTACAGCAGTGGTGGTGGAGCTATGGTACACTGCAATGATATCATGAGTTGTATGAGATTTTTTTAAACTAAAACTTCATATTTAGGCTTAATTGCACTGTTGGTCTTCTGTGATAAATAAGGAAATAAGGGGACTTTACACTGTAGTTTGGCCACCAAGTCTCTAAAATATTGACTGTCACTGCCTTATAGTTAGAAAATTTATCTTCTATTTTGTTGGCTTGTGCCTAGGACTATCCTAGTCCTGGAAAACCACTTTAGATTCTCATCCACATGCCCTCCGCATAGGTTACCCACAACATGAATTCTTGTTTTCTTCCAGAGAAAATGTAGAGAATTCTCTGCTGCCTGAAATCTCTCTAGCTTCTTTGAAAGGCCATTTAATTGGGTCTGTCTGTTCCAGGACTGACAAGGGAATGCAGTCTAACACCAAGTAGAGTGTCTGAGTGAATAACTAGAACAAAATTTGCACACACCATGAAGCAAGAGTCCTGTAGGTGGGTGCTCTTAGGCTTCTTCCCACTTCAGTGAGAAATAGTAAAGCCATATTAATATGATGAGCTGTAAAAGGCTCAAGTCAACAACTTCTGACATGGCCAGTCCTACAGATAACCCACTACTATTATGGACTACTGGACTATCTTGGATTATTTTGCTGAATTTATGCACCTACAATATTTAAATGACAATGGAATACCTATATCTGACAAAACCAAACAAAAAAGGAATACAAATGAAGGACCTTTTTATATCTGTATATTCAAAATGGTTAAGATAAATGTATAACTACTTTCTCTCAATTCAATGAATAGAAAGATTTGTTCTAATAGTGTTTGTGGACAGGATATCATGTCTGAATCTTGTACTATGAATAACCACTAAGAAGACAATATGCATTGTATTAATTATTGAAACTGTCCTATTAATTGGTTTTGAAACTGGCTCATTGCTATTTGTTTCTCAATAAAATTATTTTTTTTAAAAAGAAATACCAAGGCATGAAACTATCCTTATGTTAGCAGTGAAAAATCCCACATTCCAAGATTCTCCAGGAAATGTGTTACTAAATTTACAGTACACTGGCCTCTTATGATTTCCAAAACCTTCTAGCCTATTTCTCCTTAAGACTTTGACATTAACCTTCTGTCTGGAGAGGATTCTTACTGTTAGAATTTCATATCAAATACTGTCTTCAAAGCTTACATTCTCTTTGGAAGAGGCAGCAAAAAGAATAATTGTCATAAACTTCAAGTACATTAAGTGCATTAATATGATAGAGGATGAAAAAATAACATAAGCTAATGATGATGGTTGTATTACATTTCTAGGTTGACGTATCTTCACAGAAAAGTGGCATTTGAAGAAATACTCTAAGGGAATGGAATCACTAGCCAGTTGGGTGTCTGAAGACAGAGAATTCCACAGGGATGGAATAGTGAATTCTAATTACTTAAAATAAGAATATGTCTGGCATATTCAAAACTATACCAAAAGGAAAATGTAATTGTAATGGAGTGAGGAAAAAAGTACAAAGAGAAAAAGAGATGTGATTGGCAACCAGCTCATGTAAGGCTCTATACAGCAGTGTGAGGCTTTGGCTAGCAGTCCTAATGAGCAGGGAGTCCACTGAGCACAGAACTCAGAATGGAAGAGAAACTTTATAGGCTAAATTTCATAACATTCACTCTGGCTCCTGTGTTGAGACTAGACTGAGTATGGAGGAAGGCAGACACAAGGAGACTGTTTAGAAGGCTGTGAAATGGCCTGCGTGAGTGGTGATGGTGGTGGAGCATTTTCTAATTGTATAAGCCCATGAATATGATAAATGTCAGACACTGACAATCAGTGAGGCAGAAGAGAGAAAAGAACACTAGAGTGCTATCTTTAAATAAGAGAGATTGACTTTATTGAAAGCACTTGGGATTCCTATAATAGTAAGAGGATGAGAAACAGAGCCTATATGCTCAAAGGTGCATAAGTATGTAAATGACAGGGTAGGGGCTTGGAAGGATTCTCAGTGAACATGAAAGCAAAGTGGTCTTGAAAAGTCTGAGGGAGTAGGAGCAAGTGCTGGTGATTTGAGCAGGGAGGAGGTGGTGTGAAGTAGTCTTCCAACAGACTGAGAGAAGGAGCTGTTACAGAAATTGTGCAAGATTGTCTGGCAACTTAAGAAGCTATTTCATGTTTTAGTTCCTTTTTTCTTGTCTTTCTTTCTTTTTTTGTTGTTGGGGGGAGGGTGGTTCTAAAAGTAACAAAACTCTAAATATCTGAGTGTGTGTGTGTGTGTGTGTGTGTGTTGTGTGTGTGTTTCCAAATACATTTAGCTGCATAGTGTTGGCAGAAAACAGGTAGAAAGTTTGCTTTATATAGCTTGGCAGTTTTAGTAAATATGGCAGCAGAGGAGTAAGTGATTATAAAAAATTATGATTAAATCATGCTCTTTAGTCCCCAGCTGTTGCATTTTCTTGTCTATCAGTGACAATCCAAAACAGTTTTTTTAAAAAAAAAAATCTATTGATGAGCACGAAACCTCCCTGAATTCATTATTCAAATATTCAGGTATTTCTAAACTCATTCAATTCCATATTTATAATGGAAAAAATGATAAAGAATTCCCCCTTTCCATGCTCAAGTTTTCAACTTATTAAGAAAAAATGCTCACAGGAAAATTACAGTCCAAATTATCACTTTGATAATAGGTTAAGGTAATCTTTGTATAAAGTTGTAATTGCTTTGTGAAGTGTTTCCAAATACCAAGCACCTCAATTAACATGCTTAATAAGCAAGGCTGGAGAACAGTCTTTTCTCAGTGAATAATCAGTAAAATTAAAGAATACTCTTCTCTTGCCAAGCCCATTACCAAGAAGTAAAAAGAGAAAAGCTATGTTCATAAAGGTAAGAGCTTCCCTGGCAGGCACAGCACAGGATGCTGAGACAGTGATTGAGACTGGGCATGTTGACACACCCTTGTAATCCCAGCTCTTGGGAGGCTGAACACAGGCAGATCACTAGGAGTCCGATTTACATAGTGAGACCCTTTATACTCTGTACTAAAATACAATCAATCAATCAATCAGTCCATACAGGTTTGAGCTGATGACCCATCTAAATTGCAGGAAAACCTCATCTACCTAGTGACATCGGAATTTCCTCATTCCATAGAACCTCCTTAGCCTCACTGTGGAAGGCATCTGACACTGTATGCTCACCCCAAAGTATGGGGACAGAAAGGGAGAGCAAGCAATCTCCTTTGATATTTATGATCCGGAATTTATGTATGTTAATTTGTTCACCTCTCTTTTGGCTACAGATTATTTACATGGCTACAAAAAGCCATAAAGCAGGCTGGGCAGAATTTTCATTTTATTTCATGAGAATTAATGAATAGAATTTAGTTTAATGTATATTAGTAATTTAGGTTTTCAAATAATTTTAGTTTTTCTGTATTATTTTGGACATGTAAAGGATTTTTAGACAAAAGTATATTTATTTTAATCCTTAAAATTACAAAGTCCATTCACGTTCAGGAGGCAAAAGATACCATATTTCTCAAACTTATTACATTACTGATTATCATTTGACCCATAGTGGGGATTTGGATATGGAAGGATATCTTAATAATAGCAATAAAACTCATTTAATTTCAGAAAATGAAAGTTGGGAGAGTTTTGACCATGAAGGATGCATGCCATTCTATTCTACAAATAATAAAAATTATAAATGATATTTTTAAATGTCTATGATGCCAAACACTGTAATATTTCTTTCTGGTCTGTAGCTTCATTTTTTTTTCCTTTGTGTCTGCCCCCTGGCTATTGGTGTTTTTCATAGTTTCCAGCATCAGCTGTCTCTATACTCCATATCTATTTTTTCTTGAAAATTCTCCCATTTTTCTGTCATTAATTACCACCTAAATATTGACAAGATGTGATACCTCATAAAAATTTGAGCACTAAGCCAGCCAAATTTATTCTAATACCAGAAAGAGAAAAGTGTCCTTAATCAGCATGTTTGTGAATTTAAATAGTCTTCATCAATCACATAAATATTAGGAAATCATGAATCTATATCTCTCTTACATTTTTTAGAATAATTTTATTGAGAAGCAAATATCAATGAGACAGTTTCACAACTGATTACTGGCACATTTTCAATAATTAATACATTGCATATTGTTGTCTTAGTAGTTATTCATTGTACAAGATACAGACATGATATCCTGTTTCAAGCACTATTATAACATTCCTCTTTATTCATTGAATTAAGAGAATGGATAT
>NW_004524807.1:2837558-2843052 GCF_000260255.1 Octodon degus
ATACTTATTTTATATATCTTCTGAAATACCAAAGCTTAGTTCACTTGGCAATGCATGTAAATTTCATAATTATTCTAAATATGTATTATGGAAATTATTTTTCAATTTTACAAAGGGAGCTATTGAGCATAGGGATAAAAAATTACCTATATTAAATTATATAAAAGGGTCATTCATTTCTATCCCACTTTTTTGGTTAGTTTTGTCAGAGAAGGGCATTCCATTGTCATTTAAATACTGTAGGTGCTTGATTTCAGCAGAATCTTCCAATAGAATCTAGTAGTCCATAATAGTAATGGGGTTTTTGTAAGACTGGCAATGTCCAAAATCGTTGACTTTAGCTTTTAACAGCTCAGCATATTAATGTGGCTTTACTTTTTATACTTCATGTTCATACTTATCTGCTGGATGGTTAAGACCAAGATAAAGCAAGACCTATGTAACAAGAAATTGCATTTTTATACTTATTTTATATACCTTCTGAAATACCTAAGCTTAGTTCACTTGGAAATGCATGTAAATTTTATAATTATTCTAAATATGTATTATGGAAATTATAATTTGAATTTTACAAAGGGAGCATAGGGATAAAAAATTACCTATAAAATAAAATAAAAATAAAAAATTACCTATATTAAATGCTTGAAAATAACTGAAATCTGTAAGATTGTTGATGACTACTTAATAACAATACATTAAAAATCTAAAAACTCAAAAGGAATTGATTGATACCCAGATACATGTGAATTACCAGAATAGAACCAAGAAGATATAAAAATGCTAATCAAGTGACAGTCAATAAAATTGAAGTTGTAATAAAAATCTACCAAGAAAATCCTATGTCCTGATGGATACATTTGTGAAATCTGTAGGAACTTTAAGGAAGACCTAAGATTAATACTCCTCAAACTTTTTAATGATGTCAAATGGAAATAAATATTCCCAAAGTTATTGTTGGAAGCTAAAAATATCCTATTCTACAACACTGTTACTCAATAAATGTAAATTATGACATAAACAGAAGCGAGGATAAAAGTCACATAATAACTTCAATACAGAAAATACCTTTGACAAAATCCAATATCTATTCCTGATTTTAGAAAAAAACAGGCCTAGAAGGACATTATCTCAATCAATTTAAAGGAATTTCTGAAAAATTTGCCAACAAAATATTAAATGGGGGAAAAGTAAAAGTTTTCCCCATAAAATCAAGACTAGACAAGGATATACACCTACATAGGTTCTTTTCCACAAATTCCTTAAAACATTGGTCAGAGCTATTAGCCAAGAGAAAGAAATAAAAGTGTCCATATAGGAGAAAAATCACATTAACACTATTTATAGAAAACGTTATTTACAGATTACCATAAGCTTCCTAGTATTAATAACCAAATTAAGCAATATAGGAAGATTCAAAATGAGCACACAATAATAAGTATTTCTGGACACCAATAATGCACACACTAAGAAAAAAATTAGAAAAACAATCCCACTCATAACAACTTCTAGAAAAACACTGAATATGTAGGGGTCAACCCAACAAAGTATGAGAAAAATCTCTACAGTGAAAACGACAATGCTCTGAAAAAGATAAGAGATATAAAAAATGGAAAATACAGGACCTGTGAGTTGGCTCAGCAGACTAAAACGCCTGCTTAGGCAAGCATAGACAAGAGCAGGAGCAGTGGTTTGATCCCCAACTCCACATGCCGCTCCAGCCCTGCTTCCAGGGTGGGCAAAACAGGGCAGATTGCAGGAGGTGGTGCGGGCTTGTAATCTCTGCAGTCCGGAGGCGGAAAGCAGGAGGATCACCATGAGTCCAAGCTGCATAGTGAGACCCTGAAACAACCAAGTACATTTTTAAAAAGAAAATGGATATTGTCTCCCATTTCCAGAATCACAGTATCAATATAATCAAAAAAGGTCAGACTTCCAAAACTGATGCACAGATTTAATATCATCCCAAGCAAAAACCAATAGCATTTCTCATAGAACTAAAGATAACCATTCAAAAATTCATTTGGAATCAGAAGAAACCCAGAATAGCAAAAGCAGTCGTGGTTAACAAAAGTAAAGCAGGAGACAGCAAAATCTCACATATGAAGTGATGTTAACAAGGCTACAATGTAAAAAAGCACTGTGTTACTCCCACAAAAACCTTTATGTGGCTCTGTGGTACAGAATAAATGATTAAGAAAAAGCCCTAAGCACATTCACTTATTCAATTTTTGACAAAGGGTCAAAAATATACAATAAGGAAAACACAGATTCTTTGATAAATTATACTTGGAAAATTGGCTATTCATATGCAGACAATGGAGCCTACACCTGTATCTTTTACTGTGTACTAAACTAAAATCAAAATGGTTAATAAATATAAATGCTGGAAAACTCAATATCCTGGAAAGTAAAACTCTTAAAGACATAGGTATAGGCAAGGACTTTCTGATAGATTCCCAATATGGCAAAAGAAATGGTAACAAGAATCAAAAAATGAAATCAACAAACAAATCAACAGAAAGCTTCTGCACAGAAAAACAAAACAAAAAACAGAAAGAGTAAAGAGACAACCTACAAAATTGGAAAAATATATATATATTTGCAAACTATTCCTCAGAGGACTAATTTCATGAATAGGAAAGCACACAGATAAGTTAGATCCCTCCAAATAAAACACTTAATCAAAAATGATTAACTTAAATGAGTAGATATTTTGTAGAAGTACAAATGGTCAATAAATACATGAAAAATGTTCAACATAAATGACCATTAGAGAAATGCAAATTAAAACAATACTGAAATATTTTTCTCACTTTAAGAGGAGTAGCTACCATCAAAAATCAAATAACAAATGCTGGTGAGGCTGAGGAGAACAAGAACTCTTCCCTACTGTTGGTGGGAATGTGAACTAAAACAAAGTCTTCAAAAAAAGAGCAGTATTTACTCAAAGAACTAAAACCATCCACTTCCATGGACCTTTCCGAAACTGGTGAAAACATGGTATTCCAGTAATACGTGCATACTCGTATTTATAGCAGTTTAGTTCCTATTATCTGAATCTTTTTAGCTTGCCTATATTGCCATCAACAGATGACTTGACAAAGAACCTGTGGTATTTATACACAATGGATTCTTCATTACTGTGACACCCAAAAGGGTAAACAAATAATTTAATGGAAAATAGATGCATTTTGACACCATAATGTTCACTGAAATAAATCAGGCATGTAAGCTTAAATATCTCAGTGATATCTCTTACATAAGAAAATATAAATACAAATAAAAATGAATAATTGAAGTAGGCAGGTAGATCTTTGTAAATTGAGGACATCAAGAGATGGAAGGAAGCACAAGGGGGGAAGTCCAGCATAGCAGAAGCACTGAGAAGGTTTGTGTGCAGGTTTTGTGCACATTCTATAAGGAATGTGCCCATTTTGTACAGCACGCGTGTAACAGTGAAAATAAAAACTGAGGACAAAAACAAAAATTACAATATTTACCTCACTTTTCAAGTTTAAGTTAAAGTGATTGTCATATGCTTCTTTCAATAAAGCTATGGGAATAATAATACCTGCAGGATAGCCAATGCAATTTCACTTAAGTGTCCTAAAGTGAGTTTGTCCTTTATTTCCTTATTTTTGCTTGGTTTTGAGAGTTCTCTTTGCTTCTGCAAAAAGAATTCATAAATTGTGTGACACTTTAAGATACGTAAAATCTGAAAAATATTAAAAGTGCTTTATTCTTTGGCTCTCATGCATTTAAAAATCTGCATTTGTTCAAAAAGACTTTTCTCAAGACTGTTGTTATGGTACACAGTGGTGGGAATCATATCTAAAGCCTAACCCCACGGAAATATCTTTGATGTACCTTAAAGAATGTGCCAAAATGATATGGCTGAAGTTTCATAAACACCAACTATAATACATTTTTGTGAAGGTGAATGGGAAGATTTATTTACTGCCTTCTCTGTCTTTTCCATTTCAACACACTATATTTTTAAAGTGAAGCAGTTTGATTTGAATTGCAAATTTTATCACATATATAGTTTTATTCTGCTCTATGTGGATGAGTGACAGTGGTATATAGGAGTTAACAAACCTTATCCAGTCTTAAATACATTTCTGGTATTGAAAGCTAACAGAGCTGAAAGTTGAATGGGAGAAAGCTCAGCTCCTGTATTCACTCTTTTATTTGTGTCCTGAAAGGGCCTTATGAAGAAAACCTGATAGAAATGTCATGGCTTTACTAAATAGATCGAAGTCCAAGGTAGGAAAATAAAAGATTGGCTTTGCTGCTGCTTTTGTCATTTTGTGTGCAGCCGATAGTGCTTTCAAAATGAGGGCCTGAGGCTGTGCATGTCCTTTAATGCCTCAGACCCTGAGAAGTGAGTCCATCCCTCAATGATGTACTGAAAGCAGCTTTGAAAGAAACTCCATGGTACAAGAACACAGATCTCTTGTTAGAATGACAATAGCATCTGAGCACACAGGAGTATCTACTGCCACAGGGGCGCTGGTCTGGGGGGATGATGAGCCCGACTGTGAGAACATGTACATTCTGCAAGACGCTCTGCTTAGTTTCACTGGAATATAAAGTTCTCTCTCTAAAGAATGCATGAACTATAGCGACAACTTGGGTATCATAGGAGATTATTTGCTAGCATATGACAGTCAAGTAAGGCAAAAATATGACAATCTCCTAAGAAACATTAGCAATCTGTTCTTATTTTAAACAACAAAAGTACTGTAGAAAAGAAAGGCTTTCTGCTGTGCAATTTTTACTGCTCTCACTCATTTCACTTATAATTTTCTACCTTAAAGAAATTGGCTGAATTTTTGGGCTTTTGCTTCCGTTCTGGTTAAATAACTAAGCAATGTGAACTATATCGAGTCATAAACAGAGAGAACACACAGAGAGCCAGTGCACATTAATCTCAAAGTGGAAATTAGTTTTATTCTTCATTGAAATCAACTTCACTCTCCTGTGGATCATGGCATTACAAAGGACTTTTGTTTTTCATTTTTGAATTGATGACAATTACAGTTTACAGTGGTTCTGCCCTTTAGAATAATTAAAGACGATTGATAGTTTATTTTTCCAAATTATTAACAATTAATCGTTTATTGAAAATAAAGATCTGGGTTCAAACTTTAGGAAGAATAATAGATACATGCTGCACCTCATCCTTCAATCAGTGAAGCCTTCTTGGGTAGAATCAGACACAGTTAGTTGTGCTGCATTCTAATAATATCTGAGAATGCTGCAATCTTTTACCTAATACTGAATGCTGCCATTGATACTGGAATGGAAAAAGGATTTAGATTGAGAGAGTATAAGATCTGTGGCTTTAATCTAAAGTTAAGGAAGAGAATAAAAGATGCAAGTTTTGGCTAGACAATTTAAGTGAGCTAACACTTTTCCCTTATTCTCCTGGGAGGATCTGAGGTCATATCTGAAATTCAAATTCCCATATTATTAACTTGTGTTGCTTTTA
>NW_004524807.1:2843152-2851310 GCF_000260255.1 Octodon degus
ATTCATTCTTTTTTTTTTGGCAGAACCAGGGATAGAACTCAGGCCCTTGCACTTGCCAGGGAAGCACTTATTCCACTGAATCATCTCCCTGGCCAATATATCTTAATTCTTAAACTTATTTTGAATAGACTCTAAAATGTAAAAATCTTGACACACACAATGAAATATTGATAAAATCAACTACATTAAAATAAAACTATTGTATGAGAAACACCACGAAGAAAATCAATAAAAAATGAAAGAATAGAAAAACTATTCACAGAGTGTATCACAGATAAATGCTTAATTGAAAAGGACTCTTTAAAAATGAAGAAAAAAGGACTGGAGAGATAACGCAGTGGCATAACTCTTACCTGGCAAGAGCAAGGTCCTGAGTTCAGTCCAGGTACAAAAAAAAAAATCCCTCATTAATTAAAGTGTCAAATTATCAAAAATTTACAAGAGATGTGCCTAAATTACAGGATGCTTAGCACTCGGCTTTACTCTTCAAATAACTACAAACTGAAAACCAAGATATTGTAACTTTTCACCTATAAAGTTAGTAAATATTCAAATGCCTGATTCCACAAACTGTTGGCAGGTTGTGAAGAAAGAGGACCATTTCACAGTGCCGAGGGATATGATCTAAGAACTATTGCTTGTTGGTTTTTACTGGGAATCAAACTCAGGACCTTGTGCTTGTCAGGCAGTTGCTTAAGCCACTGAGCTATTTCCCCAGCTCCAATATTTAATGTTTAATTGAAGACAGAATTACGATCCTTTCCTAAAGATACATCTGTACAAATATAAAATATCACATGAGCAAATTTGTTCACTGAACTGCTATTTATCTAAATAAAATTTTGGGGACAAATTGGCACAGTGCATTTCCATGGAAACATAACAAAATAAGCATATGCAAACTCTGTACATTGCCAAGGAATGTGTTACAAGATATACTATTTGGTGAACAAACTTAATGTTAAAATAATACTTCACCTCCTACTGTTTTAGAGGAAAATTATGAAGACTAAACAGTGTATGTGTTTGTATTTTTCTCTAAAGAGTCTTTGGAAAAATAAATCATGATAATAATTATTACCCAGAGAGAATAGGAGGAGATAATGTAAATGGGATAATGGAATCATGCAGAACTTGCTGAGTAAAACATTTTATCTAGAATTGAGTTTCTGAGCACGTTAAACTGATGATAAAAAATCACATAATCAACTCAAATTGTACCTCGGCAAAAAAAAAATAAACTTAAGTTTACTTCATATTTTAAATAACATACATAAGAACATGAATGAATTCAAGTAATGTTTGAATTATTTTAAATATATGCATGCTCATATATATGTGATCGTATGGAATACTCTGAGAATAGACATTTAATAGTAATTATTCTCAGGATAAAAATAAGCACAGATTATTAGCAGTTTTATAACTGTAATAGAAATATATTTATCTAAACTCTTTTCAGTCCAATATAGAATGGAGCACATGTGCAAATATATTGATGTTAGGAACCAACAAACAGCTTGAGTGGGAAAAATGCCTGGAAGGCCACAACCCATGCGCTACCACTCAAATATTTCAATTGCTTTTAAAGAATATCTTCTTGTATGTTTTTGCATTCTGAAACATCAAACTAAATGGCAAAAAAATGTAATGTTATACTTACATATATGTCTTATGACAATAGCAGCATATTTGTAACCTATATCACAAGGTCAGACTTTTTTTTTTAGATCATAGTTTTTGGATAACTTTTATTTTCTTTTGAACATGTGCAGCTTTAGAATGTTTACATTTCTTATTCTCCTTTGTATTTTGACATGATACAAAAATAAGTTCAAGATACTGCATTACATACTATTTTGAAAGAAAAATCAAATCTTCAGAAAAAATTGAGAATCTAACACTTCCTATTCGGCATCACAACACAATAATCTTTCAGTCAACCTTAAACTACATTAAAGCATCTTTTCATACAACTGCTTCAATTATTGTAAAGAAATTGAATAGCATCAAAACATTTTTCAGGCATGCTAGTAAGAATTAGGTGAGATGTGTGATATGCCAACCCAATTGTTCTTGAAAATCAGAGAAATTATTTTTGAGCCATGATTTTCTAAATGTGATAATCTTATGCTGTAACTATATTGTAAGTATAACTACATGTTATACTTACATATAAGTCTGATGATAATATCCTAGAGCTTGAAAACTTCACGTACTTTGTGAATAAACAAGTTATCTGTTTTCAAATGAGAGACAAATAAGCATAGAAATTCTGAACTAGTGACTGGTGTTCTGATAAACCACTCTGGTGTCTGAATGAACTTAGCTTTCATTAGTTAGAGTTTACAACCAGAGTAAAGTTTACATATTTGGCTAAATAAATTTGCATTGGCTATTTCTGAAACCTGTCAGTAAGACTGACAAATTGGACTAGAATTTATTTTTTTATTTAGTTTATTTTTAAAAAATTTTTAATACTGGGAATCAAACTCATGACCTCACATTTGCTAGGCAAGCACTGTGTCACTGAGATAAACTCCTAGCCTTTTCTTTTTAATTTGGTACTGGAATTTAAATAAAAGTGATAATCAGTGTTATAAATGTTGGAGCAGTGACAAGGGACTGAAAGAAGTAAAGTGCACCTGTGCTTACTTAGCGTCTCGGGTAATTTATGTGAAATAAGTGATAAGGAGCTTACCATTGAAAGCTTCCGAAAATGTGCAGTTGATACGTTTATAATATATGTAACAAACGTGTGTATTTTCATGCATTCATATATATGTGTGTTAAGTTATGTGTATGTGCTGAAAGAAAAAAGGAGAGACCTAAAATTTTAAAGAAACCAAATGAGGGGCTGGTGAGATGGCTCAGAGGTCTAAAGCACCTACTTAGAAGAAGCTTAGCAAAGTACAGGGACTGCGGTTCAATCCCCCAGCACCACATGCCAGCCAGCCCTGCCCCCTGGTGGGCTGAGCTGGCTACACACACACACACACACACACACACACACACACACACACACACAAATAAATGAAACCAAATGAGTTTTATAGTAGAAAGCTAAAACTGCAATGAAAATGCCACTTAGTGGACAGGAATGTTTGCACAGTGGTCAACAGAATCACATTAATGCAATTATCAATTGTTCCTTGCTTTAAATATCTTGTTTTCTTTTCTGCAAGAAGAAGTAGCTTCTTTATTTGAGAGGTTTTCTCACATTTTTATAAGGTCACATATCAGGCAGCTGTCTTGGGTGATGAGATTTTTTTCCCAACTGACAAAATGCCAAAGTGAATAATTCTAAATCCTTATTATTCCTCAACTAAATATACGCTTAGGAATTCTAAGCAGAGGAAATGACTGCATGTGTCTGAATGTTAACTTCATGAGGACAGGGTTTTGGAGCATTGTTCACCCCTGTACATCTTGTAGTCTTTTTTTTTATGTATTTAGTACAGGGTCTCACTACACAGGTCAGACTCATAGCAGTTCTCCTGTTTTTAGCCTCCCAAGCACTGGGATTACATGCATGTGCCACCACACTCAGTCTCAATTCCTGTCTCTGCACAGTGTGCTGAGGATCAATCCCAGGTCCCTGCATTTGCCTAAGCAGGTACTTTAATACCACTGAACTATCTGACCAGCTCCGCATCTTGTAGCCTCTAATACTCTGTTTTACACATTTTAAAAAGTGATGCTAGTTTTCTTTGTTTTTTCAGATTGTTACATTTCTCTGTAGTCCTTTCAGCCTATAGCATAATATGACATAATATGTCCTTATAATCTTCATTATGAGGTCAATAAGAGTCAAATACAAGACAAGCAATCAATTTCAATGATTTTATTTGCTTTATTCTAGAAGTAACTCTAAACTATGTGTACACAAGACGACCTAAAGTTTTACTTTAGAGACAGTAGTTTCAGTTTTTTTTATGTTTTTGAGACAAGATGTTGCTATGCAGGGCTGGATGGTCTTGAACTCACTTTATAGCCCAATTTGGCCTTAAATTCACAGTGATCCTCTTGCATTAGTCTCCCAAGTACAGGGACTACCGTCATATACTACCACACCCAGGAGAGTTAGTAATTTTAATAATGCCAATAGAATTCAAAACCCACCAATTATCAAAATCCAACATCACCTTGGGTGAGTTTAACAAATGACAGCTGATTTCAGACTAAATCCAACCGATGACTTTCTTTATTACTATTCAAGCTAGAGTGGACTTCCACACTAACATCGGGGAGAAGCTTCAGTTTAAATGTTAACATTCCTTGGTCTATTGGAAAATGGCAAGCTGCATCACCAAAAATAAAGATAGTAAGAAGACTGTAAGTCATGACATAAATGTGAGTTCTGGGTCCTCTGCTTAGGACTTCCTGTACCTTTTCCAATATTCCAACACTGCAGCAGACTTGGTACAATTGCTCCCATTTAGATGTGAGATACTTGGACAGAAGAATGCAGATTTAGATTTTTAAAGAGAATTCCACAACCTATATTTTATGGAGGAATGAAAAGAGATAAGGAGTAGAAGTACTTCCAAGGTTTTGCAAAATCAACAATAAAAATAATGAATAATAAATTAAGGGAAATTCATATTCTTAGACTAAGTTCCAAAAATTATTTTTATTCAGTAAAGGATAGTGCTCAGCAGAAAATAACCTGGCATTTCATACCCTTGCCAAGAAATCACATATAGTGGTATTTAAGATTTGACCTCAGGACACTGGCTAAGTCATTTCATCTTATTCACATAATCTTTATTTATTTTCAGAAATTAAATGGATATTCCTCTAAATTTATTCATCTAAGTATTAAAACCTCTGTTAATAAATAACCTTATAGCTTCTAATTTTTGACTCCACATATTTATGTTGCTCCTGATCAATAAGTACAATTAAGAGGAAGTGAAATTTTGTTTAAAGTATCACAACGCTATTCACTTTCTATAAACAGCCTTGTTATGACTTGTATCTAGAAGTCGGCCCAAATTCCGCATGTAATAATAGATGGGGCTTTAGAGGTGATTGGATCTTGAGTACACAATGCGAGGCTAGTCCACTGACTGTCTTAGCACACTGCTGCATGTGGATGATGGATTTACTGAAAAGGAAAACTGCTGCTATGGGTGGGTGGCACCAACCAACAGGCTTTTAGCCTGAATGGAACAGAAAAGGGAACTAAAAAGGAAGTCCCACTGCTTCCTGCCTGCTACGCCATGGCTTACTTCTCCTCTGTGCTGCCCCTCTGCTGTGTCACCCTAGCTTGAAGCCAGCGGACTATAGACTGAGATCGCTGAAAACTGCGAACTAAAATAAACTTTTTCTTCTCAAATTTATGGGTGTTGGGTATTTTGTCCCACCAATGAGAAATTAAGACAAACCACTTCTAGAATAAATAAAAAGTTTCAGTTATCTATAGATGAGTTCTCTAAATATTGAATATTACTTTTAAAAACGTCAAATATAAAAATCTTATCTTGAAAAAAATCAAGTTAAAATGTATGAATTTATTTCATAATTTTTTAAAAAATTCATTGCATTTATTACCTTATACTTACTTTCCCATAATTGTACCCTAATTTATTATGATAATATAGAATTTATGAATAATCACTTCAGAAAAAAATCATCTAGTTTAAGTTTTTCATCTTAATTGGTATTCTGTGGACCATTTCAGACAATGTCACTGCATAAAAAACTCAGAAGTTGCTATTCTTCTTTTCCAGAAAGTAAATATATAGGAAGCATAATAATTCTTTATAGAAACTATCTTTAGATAGAAAGTCTTATTTGAGATTTTGTTGTATTATTAATATTTGTCTCCAATTACAACTCTTGTAATTTACTTTTGATTTAGAATTATCATTTAGCCTGCAAGCAGGCACTGGGGCCAGGGGTTTGGTCCCCAGGCCTGCCGCACTGGCCCCCCTGAGATGATAATTGAGAATGGGCATGGTGGTGCGCACCTGTAATCCCAGCTCTTAGGAGGCTGTAAACAGGAGAATCACTACGAGTCCAATCTAGTAGTGAGACCCTGAAAACCCTGTAGACCTTTCCCTAAAATATAAAAAAAAGAATTATTATTTAAATATTGAATGCACATTATAAATAATTGTTTTACAATTTCTCATACTTAGGATATTTTGGATAAAATCTCTTTTATAAAATAATTGAAGCCTCCAAGTTCTGCTTTTGATACATTGCAGAAAGAAAATTAGTCTCTGATGGTCTCTATAAACACAGGTGTATTACACTGGGGATAAGACTCTCCAGGAAGTTCTATCCAGGTTTCCAGTTAGCCTGAGTTAACCAGACATTGCCAGACTGAACATTCTGTTTCTACTGCACACTTTTTGTGTTATTAATAAAGCAGTTTCAACTAGGCATCCACAGAAGGATATCTCTTAAATACGTGTGTTTATAGCTTCATTAGCCTTTCCATTTTCTAACTCTGGGTTCTCTTTAGTAAATACAACATGCACATTGTTATTGCAGTATTACTGAGGAAAAAGAGGATAAAAAAATCAAATTATGTTAAGTACATATATTCATTTCATAGGCTACATGTATACATGTATTGCAAATGTGGACCAATAAAAAGTAAAAATAGTATCTTTTTAAAAATGTGTTATATGCTAAGTGATGAATAAATATGTAACTCATTTTTTATTATGTATGTATTTATTTATTTTGAAGTACTGGAGATCAAACTAGGGACCTTGCACTTGCCAGGCAGGCGCTTTTGCCGCTGTGTTACCTCCTTGGCATCATTCTTTATTATTAAAGGTGTATCTGTGCTTTGGTTCTGAATAGGAAAATGTAAATAGAATGATTCAGGTATGGTATTTAAGCATGATTTGTGGGGAAAGTGAAGATAAAGTGTGTGATTTCTAGAAGAGAGAGTAAGAAACTAAAGGGTAATATTTTGTAGCAAATATATTAGGCTTTGTGCTCCCTGTGGTCTTTAGCAAAGCTCCTTAACTTTCCTATCACCAGAGTATTAAAGCAACATTAGTACATATTTAAGTGAAAGTGTTTAAGTTTCAATAAAACTTTATTTAAAAAAAGACAGTCACCAATATTTGGACAGCAGACTAGTTTGTCATCTGCATTATTATAGAATAAAATTGGAAAATTGTCTTGACTCATTCAGGATTTTACCTATACTAACACATCTTTTTTGGAAAGACTGTCCTACTAATCCATTGTTACCACAGGACCAATTTTCTAAAGCAGTATGAGCTTTATAATTCATTTCCATTTTAATTAATTTAGAGAAACTAGATTTTGATTTGAAAAAAAAAAGAATATAAGAAACTTAGAAATGTTCGTTCTGTTCCTTTCTTGGTGCCGTAGTCCCTGGCATGCCATTGACACACAATACCGGATATCCACATCTGAAGGGAAGAAAGTTTTAGCTTGGCTCACGGTTCAGGGGTTTAGCCCAGAGCCTGTCAGGTCCAAAATGGAAATCCCATGTCAAAATGGTACAGTGTAGGGAAGCTAGAAACCAGGGCAAGCCGAACACCTTTCCACATCAGTACCCGATGAGTAGCCTCTTCTGACCAGCGCCCACCTCCTAACAGCACATCCAGCTGTGATAAATGCATCCGAGAGCTCAATGCCTTACCATCCAGTAACCTTCCAAAATCTCCACCTGTGAACACATGAAGCTTTTGAAAGCCATTTGAGATCTAAACTATAAGACATGAGCTGAACACAAATGTAGTAGCGGCCACATCTTAGGTAGCATAGTTGTAGTAGGAATTCCTTAGGACTGTTTGACATCAAAAGAAAACAAACTACACTAAAAAGGAAGTTATTCTTTTTATTTAAAAAGTTATTCTCATTCCAAATTAGAATTCTCTCTCTCTCTTCTTTCTTTCTTTCTTTCTTTCTTTCTTTCTTTCTTTCTTTCTTTCTTTCTTTCTTTCTTCTTTCTTTCTTCTTCTTTCTTTTGTGGTACTGAGGATTGAACTCAGAACCTTGCACTTGCCAAGCAACTTTTTATTCTACTGAGCTATCTCCCCAACTCCCAACATTAGAATTCTTTCCACTTTGAAAAAACTGTTTCATGATTTTTGAGTTATTTTATTTGATGTGAATAATCCAGTTGGTTATAAACTCTGATTGGATAATGTTGTTGTAA
>NW_004524807.1:2858234-2859588 GCF_000260255.1 Octodon degus
ATTTCTGTTTCCCTGCGTATACTTAAGCATGACCTATGGACCAGTATGTGGTCAATTTTAGAAAATGACCCATGTGCACCTGAGAATAATGTGTATTCAGTTGTGTTTGGGTGGAACACTCTATACATGTCCATCAAGTTCATTTGCTTCAAATTCTGGTTCAGTTCTGTTATTTCTTTGCTAAGTTTTTGTCTGGTTGACCTATATTTGGAGATAAGCGGGTGTTAAGGTCTTCTTTTGAAATTGTGGCATTGGATATTAGATTTTTCATGTCCATTAAGATTTGCTTTATATAGTTGGGTTGTCCCGTGTTTGGTGCATGCATATTTATGAGTGTTACCACTTCCTCTTGAATTTTTCCCTTAACCAGTATATAGTGGCCTTCTTTATTTCACTTGATCATTGTTGGTTTGAAGTTGAGACAGTCTGAGAATGGGATTCCTACCCCTGCCTTTTTCTGAGGTGCTGAGCATGTAGTATTGTGTTCCCTCCTTTGACTTTCAGCCTATGAATGTCTTTATGAGTTAAATGTGTTTCTTGTATACAGCATATTGTTGGATTTTGTTTCCTACTCCACTGTGCCAGTCTATTTCTCTTAATTGGTGAATTGAGTCCATTTACATTCATGGTTAGAATTGAGATGTATTGATTTACGGTTGCCATGTTATTTACCTGTTATTGTTTACTACTTTTTCTCCTGTGATTAATTGCTTACCCTATTTAGTTGGTTGCTTCTGATCTCATTTGTGGATTCTGATCATTTTGGTCCCTCTCTAGAACTTCTTTCAGTAGCCTGTGTAAGGTTGGCTTTGTCATCTTGAAATTATTTAGCTGTTGTCTTAGAAGTATTTCACTTCTCCATCAAACTTGAAAGAGTTTTGCAGGGTATAGTAGTCTGGGCTGGAATTTTTTTTCATAGAGGACCTGAAGCACTCTTCTCCATGCTCTTCTTGCCTGCATGGTTTGTGAAGAGAAGTCAGAGGTAATTCTGATGGGTTTTCCTTTGAATGTGATCTGCTTCTTTTCTCTAGCGGCTCTCAGTAGATTATTCTTGTGCTGAATTTCTGGGATCTTGACGATTATTTGTCTCGGTGTGTTTTTCATTGGGTTGAGTTTCCTTGTTGTTCTGTATGCTTCAGTTACCTGAATGTCAGATTGTTTCCTCATATTTGGGAAGTTTTCTGCTATTACTTCTGCCCATATTTTTTTAATGTCATTTGTGTTGACTCCTTCTTTCTCATTGATGCCTATTATTTTCATATTGTTCATCTTCGCATCATCTTGCAGGTGGTGGATTATTCTTTCCTGCATCCTCGTTGTTTTTAAGAGATCCTTTCTTACCTTTTCACTAGCT
>NW_004524807.1:2862189-2865024 GCF_000260255.1 Octodon degus
GCTTTCTCTTCTTAGCATCTGGAAAAGTCACAAGCACAGTAGTTATAACAAAAGAAAAAAGGTGACCATTAAACTTAAATTTCTAAGACAGTTGCAAAAATTAAATTTGTTAAGAGAATGCAGAATATCAGTGCCAAATTCCATTATGCTTAGAACAACTAGAAAAAATGATGTGCTAGTTTGTTTTATATGAATATATAAGGGCCAAGGTTGCAGCTCAGTGGTGCCGCTCCTGCCTGGTGAGTACGAGACCCTGAGTTCAATTCTCAGTACCCCCTAAAAAGCAAAGAACAAATCAATGAAAAACTTAATAAGTTTCAAAATATCCCCAAATGAGCATTTTAAAAAAAAAATTGGTGAATATATAACAATTAACAGGACATGAAAATGCTGTATTTTGTGTTAGGATTCCATATGGTCCCAGTTAATTAAGAAAATGAGCTGTGGTCAGAAAATTTGCAGTTTTTTTAAAAATTCAAGATGACATATAAATTGTTAAAATGGATTTTGAAACATGTGAATGATGGGCATAGTAAATTTTTCTTTATGTTCTCTCTTTCTTCTAAAGCACCAAGTCCCCAAATCGCTTGTATAATAACATGCTTCTTGGTTAGCCATGTACAGCGCTCTTGCTCTGAGCAGCACAGGCTTCAGAGAAGGAAATAGTTTTTCGGTGTGTGCACTTTCAAAAGTCTCTCAAAAAAGTGACGGTAGAGAATGAAAAAGCAACCACTGCATGTGAAACTGGGAAGGCGCAAATTGAACGTCTATTTTCAGTTATTTTTCTAACAAAGAAAAATGAGGCTGCATTTGCAACCGCAATAAAATGAATCAAAAAGACAAAAGGAAGACCGGGCTCTCTTAACAAATAAAGCTACATTCACTACAAAAATTTTTAATCATGATTTTTCTATTTTTTCCACATGTGATACAAAAAAAAATTCATCACATTCAATCTCTAGCCCTTCAGCCCTGTATCCAAATATTGTAAGGACACTTTGAAACCTGATATGCCGCATGCTTCGCAACTCCCCGACTTGAAAGGGCTGTTATTTCAAAATGTTTTCTTTTGTTCTGAGCTAAAGTAATAAAATAATGGACTGAGCACAGTTTCAAATTGAAGTGAACCATCAGGAGGCTGTTTCAAATTAAACACGAACCGCTCCAAGAGTAGTCAGCATGAAGAGATAAGAGTTCACTCACCTCCGAAGAGCGCTCACACAACAAACCCCTTCTTGTTTACATGCCTGTTAAGGGTTCCCAGCAGCTGAAATTATCTCACTCAATTTGATTCCATCCCCATTCTCCATGGCTCATTTACCAGTTCCTAGGCAAAGCTATTCATGATGCTTTGGAAAAAGTGAAGGTGAACAATGTATTTGCAAAGACTAAAGCCAGACAGAGAGGATTTTAATAACTGCTGTACAATTCAGATTCTGCAGTTCCCCCTTAAAACTATCTTCTATGACTGGAGCTAAACATCAGACTTATTCATTTCAGACACCCAATGCCTAATGTCAAATTAGGTCGAGGACAAAGTTTCAAATGAGGCAAAGAGCCCCGATTCCCAGGTCTGAGGTTCTTCAATCCCAAGTGAGGTTTGTGAAGAGGAACATCTATACTTTCAGTTACATAATTATAGTTAGTACATTAAGTATTGCTTTCAGTTTCTGTAACTTAGTTCTCTCTTATTTGCTAAGTATTTTCTAGGTAATTTATCTTAATTCATGAAGATTTTACTTTACTACTTAATTCAATCTTCTTTACTACAAGTAACTACTGAGTAGTTAAATCAAGATCTGATTTTGGAAAAACTGGAGTGTTAGAATTTTTTGTAAATTTTGGGGGTGAGTTAAGTACTAGGAGAATTCCAAGAAGCTTCTCAAGAGCTGGAAATATTCCACTTCTCAAGTAAAGTATGAATACTGTAAGTATATCTTAAGAAAGTATATCATTTTGAACACTATAGTATAGTAATGGATCGCGGAGATAGCTCAATGGCATAAGTGCCTGCTTAGCAAATATAAGTTCCTGAGTTCATTCCCCTCTACAAACAACAACAACAATAATTGGAAGGGCCAGCCAAATGGCTCAGGGGGTTAAAGAGACTGAAGGCTCCACCCCCGGGGTGCACTGCACCTAGTGATTGAGACTGGGGGCGTGATGGCGCACACCTGTAATCCCAGCTCTTGGGAGACTGAACACAGGCAGATCATTACAAGTCCAGTCTATGTGGTGAAACCCTGTGGACCCTGTAGACCCTGCAAAATAGAATGAAATAAAATTAAATATTGGAGTTGTTTCTGGATTTATGTTTTGCTTTAATAAAAGTCAACTTGAAATTAATAGCTTTTTCACTTATATTCAATAGTATGTGACATACTGTACATTAAAACATAGTTGCATTTTAGGCCACTTGGAGACCCTGTTAAACGATGATGTTGAGAGCAGGCAGGTCTTTTACTTCATGAATTTCACTCAGTGTTTTGCCTTTAAATGGATGTAAAATTTGGAATTAAAGAGTATTTTTAATATAAAATTCTTCTTCTTTAAACAGAAAGATATAAAATGTAACAAATAAAAAATGTTACATATATAATATGTCATTTTATATGTAACATACATAAACATGCTTGCAACTACACATATATAGTGCTATATGCACATGTGTACACTCATACACATAAGCAAGTTCCTCTATGTATCTGTGAGAAAATCTTTTTTTCTCATAATTTTATACATAAACAAATAGCAATGAGACAGTTTCAAATCAAATTGCTAGGACAGTTTCAATAACTAACACACTGCATACATTCTTCTTAGTGGTTAATTGCT
>NW_004524807.1:2871204-2890326 GCF_000260255.1 Octodon degus
TTGTGATTGAGAGTTTCATTTCCTCTATATCTCTTTGACTCTGCTTCATGCAATCTATTTCTTTCCTTTATTGCTCATTCAAGGAATCCGTCATTTTTCTAATGTCCTCTATTTGTTTCTTAATGTCTTCTTTGGAATCAGTTATAAATTCTTTTACTGCAGTGTTTTTTTTCAGATTGGGTTTCCTGCCTATGTTTCTCTAGTTGTTTCTTTAATTCAGATGCTATGAGTTCTGAGAGTTCTTTTTTTATTTCAGAAAAGAATTGTGCTCTGATTTCCTGTATATCTTTCTGCTGTTGCTTATTTACTATTGACGCTATTAATTCATGCATTTGAGCTGAACTAGTGTCCTCCGCACTTGTTCTGAGTGGGCACTGCATTTCCTCCATATGTTTCTGCATTTGATTTTTTAGTGCAGATATTATGAATTCAGGGATTTCTTTTTTTATTTCCAATCTGAGGTCCTCTATATCTTTCTGCAGTTGTTTCTTTATTTCAGAAGTCGTTGATTCATTGTTTTCATCTGTGTGATTTCTAATTTGTTCTGTGTTAGTGTCCTCTGCATTTGTTATGGGTGGGCTTCGGTTCTGAGGTTGCATTTTGTTTCTTCTTGTCATTTTGTGTAGCACTGTCTTCTGACATCTGTTGTAGATCTTTGTTGTCGTTATGACCTTCGCACGTACTGAAGTTCAGGTGCAGCTCTACAAAGTTTGGACTTATCCAGCTGTGCCTGTCTTGGGTTTGGCTGCTGTGCTCAGCTCCTTCATGCTGCTGCCCTTGAGGGTGAACTTGTTGTGCCCCTGTGGCAAGATGTTCTGCTCCTGGACTAGCTGGGTGCATCTATCCTCTACAATCTCTGCAGGGAATCCAGCTGCAGGGTTACACCCCAGGCATGTATGCCAAGGCTGAGCTGTGCCTGGAGGGTGCACGGTGGAGTAGCAGGGAGAGGAAGCTTTCCCTCACACTCACTGGGTCTGGGCTAGGACTGGGTTGGGTGTTCCTGGAACGCAACAGAAATTCCTACTCCGTGGGCGGGTGGGGGAGGTTCTGCAGAGTGGTGGGTGTTGTCCCAAGGGGGTGGGAGAGGGTCTGGCCCATGCTGTGCCTGGGCTGGGACTGGTCCCACTGGCGCAGCGTAGCAGGAAGCTCTCCACACACTCACCGGACCTGGACTAGGACTGTGTGATCAAATCTTCACAGATAGCAATACATTGGCATATTCCTGCTGTCATCCTGGATGACATCATTACACAAGATAAATTAGACAAACGTTCACTTTTCTGATGTTCCATATATGTTGCTTTGGTGTATCAGTATAATTTTACTAGAAGACCAGATATAACACAAGATGTTCAAATTATACGAAATTACAATAGTTGTTTATGATAACCAGAATAGTCTGAATATTGGAGACTGAAAGATTCAGTTCCAGTTCTGGAACTCAGTGCAGTGTTCCACGCAATGCTGTGTCAGGAGACTACAGGGTTGTGATGAAAGGTTGATGATTCTGCACCAGAAGGCTGAAGGATCTAAGGCAGAGGCCGAAGAGTCCTCGCCAGAGGCCAGGAGAGCAAGCCCAAGCTGCTGGTAAAGACCAGAACTTCTGTAAGGAAATGGAACACTCCAACATTCCTCATTTTCCTTTTATATCCTTTAAGTGATGAGTCACCCCAGGGTGGCTCCTCTGTACCCTAGGGTGTGGAATGGCTGAGCTGATTTAGCTAAGCTTCTAACTTCTCAGATAGACACAGTCCATCAACCACTAAGTTTGGGTTGAGAAACCTAGACAAATATTACTAAATTTCTTTTTGCTTTTGCTAGGGCCAGTGTTTGGTTTTACTTAGAGGAATGAAAAGAACGGAAATAGTAATACTCCTTTATGAATTAAGTCTTTTAAATAACTTTCACAGTTTCTCCATATTCTTATTGCATATTTGATATATTGAACAGCATCAAGTGAGAAAAATATGTAAAACATTTAAGAATTTATCTTAATTTTCACAGCAGTTTTAAATAATATATCACTTAATATATCACAGCACATTTCAGTATGTTTATAATGATTATGTGTATACTAAAAATAATAACTTTTTTCAAAATAAAATTGTCCATCTGTCTTAATTGAAGCTTATAGCATTTGATACTTTTGGCTCTCATTCAGCCATTCAACCTTAGTTAGAAATCGGGGTACTGAACAGACAAGAAACATGTTATGGTTGCTGTCATTACAAAACTAGGAAACAATATAAAAAAAACTTAATGTATAGATTACCTGTGGAAAGGATGTCTCTATGAATTTTAATGTTATAACAAATTATACAGCTATTCTTTCAGAAAATATGATGGCTTCAGAAATTGTATTTGCTCATTTATAAGGAACTTTAAAGAAAAAATTTGCATATTCTTAATTGTGAATTTTATGTATCTCTGAATGTTTAGTTTTCCCAGTATTTAAAATTTCTTTTAAATGACATCAAATGTTTGTGATCTATAATCATTATTTTCTTAAACATAATAAAATAAAATTTACAGAAGCTTCTCTGAAAAATAAAAAAGTTGTACTGTTGTATAAATTACAAATGGAAAAGAATCTCCATGCTCTGTTTCCACTAGGTAAGATACCTTCAGCAGTTTAATTAAAAATAGAACCAAATATTGTAGCTCAGGCCTGTAATAATCATCTCAGAGGAGGCTCAGGAAGGAGACTCTAAAGTGTGAGGCCTGCCTATGCAAGTTAGCGACAACTTGTGTCCAAAGGAAAGGGTTGTGAATTTAACAATGGTGGACTTCTTGCTTAGCATATTGGAGGTCCTGCGTTCAAGCCACACAGGAAAGCAGGCAAAAGGTCTACAATGTACATCTTAGAAAGTAGGAGACTTCCTAAGCAGGCTTCATTAACAGATCATCTTAGAAGTTTGGTTAATATGATGAACATACTTTTTACTCTTGATAAAAAGCATTTATCATGTTTTTCATGATATATGAGGTAAAATTAAGGATATTTTCAAACATTTAGGCTGCTTCTTATCTATTTTCAAACTCATAAATTGATAAGGAACTAAACTGTACCACTTGTAATTTTCCTGTTTTAATCTTATTTTATACTCTCTTCAAAAATAAAAAAATAAAAAAGGAACTAAAATACATGCTTCTCCCTCTTTAAGAATTTCTAGCTTCATAGCATGGTCTGATTTTATTGTCCACTACAAAAAATTTTAAAAAGTGAACATACATACTGGCAGTTTTTCACATTGATTAGTGAAATCCTGAAAACTAAAGTTTGAAAAATGTTACTTCTTAGAAAAAGAATATATGTCAAAAATATAAGATACGTAATATAGTAAGTTTTATACTTATCCTAATTAACATAACATAGTTAACCAAACTCAGAATAAATCCTTGTATAACTGAGGACATTCACAGGCATTGTTATTAGATATCTCAGAAAATCAGTCTTTTAATTTAAGAAAAAAATATCTACCTACACTTTTTATGTATGTGAAAATACTGAACAGTCAAATACTAGTTTTCTGGGCTGGGCAGCAGCTCAACAGACTAGAACGCCTGCTTAAGCAGAGCGCAGCAGCCATGTTCCATATCCGGCACGCAGTGCCGGCCACGCCCTCAGGACACGCTGAGACTGCAATTGACAGCGGGCATAGTGGCACGCATCTGTAATTGCAGTGCCTGGGAGACTGAAAAAAGGAGGATCACTATGAGTCTGATCTACATAGTGAAACCCTATAGACCCTGTACTAAATACACTAAAAAATGAAAGAAAAACAGTTTTCCTTTGTAAACCCCCAATTAAATGTTATAGCTTGTGTTATACTCTTAGCCTGTGATTAAGAAGTTGTAATTATCTTATGAGCACAAAATAAAGAATTAGGATCTCTGTTTTATTTCAAGTTCTCTTGACACTACATATTGTAAATTTCCTATGTAATACTGGGAGGTCATGAGGGCCCTCAGTGGAGAAAGGACAGACCTACAGAGAAAGGGTTGTCTGGAGGGGCACAAGGTCATCCCTGTCTGAGCTGTAGAGAAGGTTGCCAGAGCCATAATTTCTCTTTCTTCGTTTTGTCTTCCCAAAAATCTTGTCTCATTTTATTTCAATATTTTGATTACAAGAATAGAAAATTCTGAAAAAAAAGAAAATATTAATAGACAATGATCTGACCATGAAGGGCAAAGACCTCATATGTTAATATCTCCATAGCTGAAGCCTCATTTGGTGGCAGGAATGCAGCTGGTATTGAATAGCTAACTTTAAATAACAATATCAAGTTGAAACATGCCTCACCAAATTTGTGCTGTGATATATGTTTTTAAGATATGGGAATTTGTAACACTTTCTCTACATAATTACATTAGAATATAACGAGGAAAATCTTTAAATGTTTCCATAGTCTGAGGGCTTGGAAGCACACAGGTATGATACCAGCTACTCCAGAGCTGCACCTCAGTTTCTTGTTGCTGCCCTCTAAAATGTTCCATATTGGTTACTAGGACTCTTAATTTTCCCCTAGTACCTAAAAAGGACTGTATTCTTATTCAGTACTATCCATACATTTGCAATGCATATAAATATTTTAAGATTTTTGATGATAAAGAAAACCTTAACTAATTAAACCGAGTAATAAAAGAGAATAATATCCTCAAGTATACTGTCCAACAAAACTACAACAGCTTTGTTTATGTTTGGCCATATTAAGATCTTCTAGTTGTAGAAATCCTTCAGACAGTCTCAAAAATAATTTTCTCCTTTGGAACTTTAAATAATAAAAATGCAATAAGTCTTTCTTAATCAAGAATACTTTTAGCAAGACAGATGAAAAGTATCACAGATATCATTACTTTTCTTGTCTTAATTGGAAAATAAATGTGAGGTTGTGGTTGTATGATATTTTACAATCTCCTCTCCTTTTTTGTGCTAAAATGTTCTTGGATACAGTTAAAAGAAAAATGGCAACATATGGTCCATTAGTTTAAATGAGGTGGGGGAAAACAGGATGGATTATTAATGATAATAATTTATACGTCCCTTTGTATCTATATTCACTTGGCCCTGATGAGAATTTGGCAAGCCTGAAAGTTAGATGAAGTTTAAGGTTAAAGGTTGAAATGTGTCAAATGGATTTTTAGTTCCAAAGGAGAAAGCAAAGTCCAGTAATACACATTGAATTTCTGTGGACTTTGTGCTTTTGAAGTGCATTTCGTCTACTAGCAAGTAGCATGTCATGTGGCTTTAAGATATTGAATGAATTTCTTGTTATGTCTTCACTTTACTTAAATTGAACTCTTGCTTCAAGTTTTATTAATTCACAATAGAAATCTGACAACACTCTGTTTAATTAAAGGCTCTACTAGTCTTTCAGTTACCAAGGAGACAAATGCAGGTGACTGGCTAAGTAGATATCTGTACCTTGTGTTTAACAACTTAAAAAGAAAAAGAAAACAACTAAGTGAATCTGCATTGACAGCTTTGCAGAAAAGTATATTCCAATGTTCTCACAATTTCATACACCTGAAGTCCATGGAATAGTGTGGTACTTTATGAACTGTTGATCTGTTTTCCTCAATCTTTCATTTCTTTTCAAAAAGTTATACAAAGTCTATATGTCATCATGCTTATTTTTATTCTGTGTCCTGACTCAGGGCACCTTAATATGAGTTCTTTTAAAATATATTTTTATATAAATTATTACCTACCTGCAAAAGAACTCATGGGCTTAGTTAAAATTGTTCGCTATTTTAGTAGCAGTGTCCTGCTTCTCTAATGACAAAATGAAACATCATAAAGACCCCACTGAGGTTTAGGTGGGAGTAGAAAGCTCTGCCACCCGTGTCCCCTTTCCTCAGCACACTTGCTTTGCTATTTCATCTAGCCTAAGAAAGCATCTACCCTTTAAAAAACGAAAAATTGTTTTCGAAAAAAAATTTTAAATAAAAACCACCACTTGATATTATTGGCATATTTAATTATTTTTCTTCTTGAAAGATTTTATTGTACATGAACACATAAGTAAATGCTTTGTTATTGCAAAAGATCAGCTCTTGACCCAGCAAGCTTGAACAACAGTTTAATTTGCCTGTTTCCAGAGCCATTGAAATCACACCATTTGTAAATAATTAGGTAAACTGTATGTATGTCATACAGCTGGAGAAAAGAACGTGTGTTCTTCAGAAAAGCTGGCAGCACAACTGAACATTTTCCTTTCTTCCTGGTCTTGTATTTAGATTAAATAAAGAAACTAAAATATTAAAATAAATAAGCAAGACTAATCACTTCAAAACGTGAAAGATATACATTGTCTGTAGCTAAGTGTGACATTCAGAAGGCACACTAAAACACTGTCCGCTCCTTCAGAGTATAATATCATTATGATCCATTTGACAGAAATATCATAATGATACTGGTCCTGTGTTTTTTGTGGCTTATTGCTGCTCTTCTCCTTTGAGTTAGGAACTTGCTCTCCTGGTACCAGAAGATTAAATGAACTATGCAGAGTAATTATAATTAGTAAATTCAGCAGCAGAATGTCTGGTTCTTAAAAGCATAAAACAGTAATGATTTTGAAAATTGATGGTTAACCTTAGCAAGTTTTCAAATTAGTGAATGCATCATGAGTTCTTTTGTAACTTAACAATTGGTTCCTTATTCTATGCAATGACTACATCCTTTGCCAAGGTGAACATCCGTAGTAGCTGAAGGTTCACCTGTACACTGACAATGATACATGTCTGAAAGCAGGGGTAGCAAAGCAGACTTCAGGTTTACAATATTGTAAATTACTGGCAATGACATCAGCTTGGAAAATGAACTTGAATTAACACAGATAACAGCCATTTGCTAACTCTAATGTGGAATCTTTATTAATGTTATGTAGTATATACAAATTTAAAAGAGTAAGAATTGAGATGAATAATCGAGCAGTAATTTGATTTCCTTCAAAATAATTCCCTACATTTTCTTAAATTTTGAGAATAGAGATGCTAGTGAGAGCTACATTTTCCATATAATCTCCATCTTTTTGTGAATGTTGAAATTGTTAGGTTACATTTTAGTAAGAAAAATAAAAGATAATTGACTCACATTTTAGCATGGAAAGTGAAATATTAGCAGATGAAATGGAAAGAATTTTTAGTTAACATTTTCACTGTGCTCTTTCGAAAAGAATGGAAAACCAATTAAACTGCAATGTGTATGTGGCAGAAGTTCATTACAATCAGCTAAAGCAGATTTTAAGAATCAGGAGGCATATTCTTCAGTTTTGACTTAGCTACTTACTAGTGGGATTTTGGCAAGACATTAAAATCCCTGTAAAATCAAAAGGCACAATGTCTTTCTAGTCTATCTCTGAGGATTATAAAGATCAGAACAGGGATAGATATTGATAAACTGACCCTATATACTATTACAGATTTAACAGAATCAGGGTATTCCTTGCTGATTTTTTTTAATGAGGCCTTCAAATAAAGTCACTAATAGAAATCTATCCTGTCACTTTTATTTTTTATTCTTTTATACAATATTTTGTGACATTGTGCCAACTAACTATAGGCTGCACACCATGCTGAGTTCTTATAGTTAACTCATCCAGGTGATAGAGATCTATTTTAATCTTTATTTCAAAAATGAGTAAATCAAAGCAGAGAACAAATAAGCAGCTTTTTAAAGGCCAAGCTCTGTGAAGTGAGTAACCTGGACCTGTAAGTCCAAAATTCAAAATGTTTCAAATTCTGAAGCATTCAATAAACATGGTACTACAGATAGAAAACATTCCAACTTCCCTCATTCCAACTCTGGGTCTGAGGAAAATTTTAGGTGTACTAAAAATACAAATAGTTTGTGTGGAGTGACCATCAGTCCTGGTATCCTTATAGTGTTTTTGCAAACAGTGAAAATCGAGAAAAACTTAAAATCTGATACAGTTTTAGCCTCAAGTATTTCAGATAAAGACTATCACCCCACAGGGAGTGATGAAGGCAGACTGCAAGCAGGCATGCTGACCACTGTGGCTATAGCCAAAGCACCCATATTTTGATTGCATTTCACAGGAGACAACTTTTCTTTTTCTTTTTCTTTTTTTTCTTTCTTTCTTTTTTCTTTCTTTCTTTCTTTCTTTCTTTCTTTCTTTCTTTCTTTTTCTTTCTTTCTTTTTCTTTTTCTTTTTGACACATGATTTCATTATGCAATTCAGGCTAGTTTTGAATTCACCTTGTAGCTCAGGCTGGCTTCAGCAAAATCTCCTGCCTCAGCCTCCCAAGTTCTTGGATTACAGGTATGTGCCACCATACCCAGCACAGGAGATAACTTTGAAGTTATCTCTGGGCAGGCTAATCAGGCAGGCTGAGGAAAATAACCAGGAGACTAAGAACAGAAGGGAAACCAGACACAACATTCTGAGATGAGGAAGACAATAATACATTGTTTTGTGAATTGTATGACTTGGTGAATTTTTCCTGAATTTAAAATATTTTGTGCTTTTAAAGACAAGGGTAATTTTTTGCTCCAATAAGTAAGGGCTTATAAGCTGTTACTTTTCATAAAAACTAAAAAAAATTGACAGAGTATAATTATTTTTCTTTAATCCACCAGAGAAATGAGTCTCTTAATCAAAATGTCACCCCAAAATCCAGAGAGACGGGTTTGTTTAAAAAGATACAGACTAGATCAACCTATCTGGAAGTGACTTCATCAGCTAACAGAGAGCTAGCCTGTTAATTGTGGTGAATTGCTAGGGACCAGCTAGAGGAAAGCAAACTTCCACTCCAGGCTTAGAGAAGCTCTATATTGTTCTTGGAGACCCCCCAAAGGAATATAACCATATGATTACCTGAAATGACCTCTCGTGGCTCTGGAAAAGTAGAAGAATTGCTGTGAATGTTGTGAACTTTCTCCAAGAGAAAGAAGACTGCTTTTTCCCAGTTGTAAAATGAAATCCCCTTCTCTGATCACCCCCAGATTTTCTGTTTCATCGAAAGGAAATATAAAAGGAATCATAAGCCAGGAAACAGTAGGGATCAGAGCTTCCAAAATATAGACTGGAAATGCTGAAGTCAGAGAAAGGAAGGGACTGAAGGAAAAAAAAAATCTGTTTCTGGAAAAACACTTGCTAGTGCTATAGTTCTGAAACATGTTAATGAGAGAGCTAGGAGGTTATAGAATGCTCTCGTTTTCCAAGTTTTACACCACAGTAAGACTCTAGCAACATCATCAGCGGATCAAAGCTGCGAGACTTAGATTGCTTTGATGAAGAGCACTTGGCCTATTTTAAATAGCACAGTAAGTAGATAAAAACACATTGTAATCTAATCCAAAGACAGATGGAATAACTATTAATTCCAAGCAAGGTCAGCTTCAAAAAATGATTATAGGAAATAAAGACAGGGATGAAATAATGACAAAGAGATCAATTTATTAGGACATAATAACCTATACCTGCCTGCATCTCTCCGATAGTAATACTTATCCAGTATTGGATATTTATTAAGCATCAAAGTACATAACTCAAAAACTTAACAAACTGAAAGCATAATTTGCTTTAACAATCAGAAACTACACTTTCCTCCAATGAGTAATGAATAGGTCACACAGGCTGAAAAATCAGTAACATGATCGCAGCGGACCTGAACTTCATCACGCTCAACTTCATATAATTGTCATTCAACTATTCCACTCACTGAGCACAGCACACATTTTCAAACCTGTAAAAAACATCACAATCATATTCACCATAAGACACACTTTTACATGTTTAAAAAATATAACTTTTCCAACTATGTTTTCAAACCACAAAGGAGATAAAGCACAGTATCACAAGGTCTGTTGTTCCCGTTTGATTCATTTCAGTTTTACAAATTTCTCTTTTTCACTTGAAATGTGTCCCTAAATATTCCTTCTTTCCACCTTTCTTTAGTCTTTTGTAGTTATATATGATAAATGTTTTCTTCACTTTAGAGGTCAGCCCTCCAGATGCTTGAAGGCATGCTTTGACCAGTAGTTTTGTCAATAATAAACGTGCTTAGCTTAATGTGATCATTATACAAGACTGTTTTTAAGCTCCTCAACTTCTTGATATGTTTTACATACATGGTCAATTGTCTGATAGCCCATGAAAATATTCTATCCATAGAACAAAAAGTACCTGATGAAAGAAATTTCCAGTTAAAATAGCAATTAAACATATAAATTTTATTACCTTTAGTTCTTTTTAAATACAAGAGCACAAATGCACTTTTATTTTCCAGTAGTTTAAATTCTTGAAAGATACAGCGTCACATAGATTCTGTACCCAATGGCCTTAGCAGGAAGTTGGCTTCAGAACTTGGCATGAACCATGCCTCTATTTCTATGGACCTGAGTTACCCTTCCCCAGATCAATCTGGTTTTGTCTGTTTTGCCACCTGGAGTCACGGTGTTCATTTTTGCTTTGTACACATAAGCACATCTCTTGCCCAAGTAGATTTGGTTACATCCCGGGAATAAGCACCTTCAATTTTAAGAGCTATGTTCCCTCTGGCTCTGGAGACTCTTATAGCCAGCAAAAATGACATTGTACCACAGTCTGCTAGACCTTTTTGCCTTTTAGAAGTCCTGTTCCCAGCAAGCCCCACTTACTTGCCCCCAACTCCCACACCGGGAGCCCCCTCACCTCCCACCTTGTAGTTAAATAACAAAAAATTAAAAGAAGAAGCCTATATATTCCAATGAGATATTTTTTTCTCTTAAACTTAAAATGAATGATAGAAAATTTCTCTAAGCTTCGATGACCATGCAATTTTAAAATGAAATAAAATTAAGTTTTTGGTCCATTGCTTATCCAGTTGCTGATTAAAACTTACTAGTTACTATATGCTACTTCCATAAACATTGAGATATCATTTAAACATAGCACACACAGTAGGACATTACAGCTTCTTTCATGACAGATTAAACTCAGCCCTGAATTCAGGTTTCTTTCATATGGACTAGTGTGAACATTTTGATAAAGTTAAACAAACAAACTCGAAAAAACAAAAAAAATCCAAACAAACAAACAAACAAAAAAACAACCAGGCTCTAAAAGAATAAACAATTTTCTCCAATGACTATCCCTCCTCAAACTTGCCCTCTTTATCTAGGCACATAAATGTGAATAATATCAATGTTTTCTGTCAAAAGTGAAACATGTAAGGCTCAGACAAGGCAGCAGGGCATCTAACTGTACCATATAAACAGCAATTTGATGACAAAGAAGGTTTTGGCTGCTTGTCCACATCACTTTGAAATTCCAAGCATGTAAAAGTTTTGCTGGTAATTTAATCATAATATCTCTTTGGAGAAATTTACAGTTACTTTGTAGTTACTAAAAATTTCATGCAGATAAAATTCTTAAGACAACTTCAAGAAATTAAATCATGGATGGAAATGGAATGTGTTTTGCAGATGAGAAAATAAAACCCAAGAACTGATAGGTAGTATATTTTAAGTTATATGCTTTCTCTTGGAGTATCATATTTATCTGGGTCATAAAATATAGATATGGAATGTTTAAAAGGGTCCAATTTAAGTTAACAAAGTAATTGGAACTTAAATCCCTCTAGTAATTGTCATTCACATCTACAAAAAATAAACACTTCCCTGACATATATCAAAGTGCTACAAAGGCAGAAATAGAAATTTCAATTATGTAGATAGGCATGAGGTGTTCCAGAAGAGTTAACTAGAATTGGTAAAATGTGTCTGGGTGTTCTTGTTTAGGTTCATAATTAAGAGGCTATAAAATATTATTACTGTTATGGTGTTTATCCTAACCATTTTTTTCATCCTTTTTAAGATGAAAAAGTTTAAAAAGAAATTGCTTATATGACTGTGTCTCGTTTCATTTTATGCTTCTACAATAGAATAAACCAGACTGGGTCATTTTCAATGAACAGAAACATATTTGGTTCATGATTTTGGAGGTTGTGAAATTCAACTTTAAAGATTTCTTTATTGAGGCCCTTCTGCTGCATCTTAATATGAGTGAAGGAATCAAACAGATAACAGAGAGCAAGAGAAGGTAAAACTCATCTGTAGGAGGGCCCCACCTTCTTGATAATGAACCTATGCCTCTAATAATGGCGTTAACCCATAATCACCCATCAGGCCTTCCTTCAACAATGGATGCTCAGATTGAATGCCTAACACATAAATTTGGAGAACTAGTTCTCCCTCTCTCCCTCTACTCCTTCTATCCTCATCCCCCTAATTCCCTCCCCCTTCTCCACCCTAACCCCATCTGAATTTCAAATGATAGTTACGTGAGCCTATTCATTTTTTAAATTAATTTTATTGAGAAAGAAATAGCAATAAAAGTTTCAAAATGAGTAAGGACAGATACAATAAATAATACATTGCATATTGTTATCTTCATAGCAGTTATTCATAGTAAAAGATGCACATGTGATATCTTGTCTACTATTAGTACAAATATTTCTTCTCATTGAACTAAGGGAAGGTAGCTGTATATCTACCCTAATTATTTTGTATATACAGATATATGCATATATTTTTTCCTCTACAAAATGATCCTTCATTTATATCCCCCTTTTTGTTTAGTTTTGTCAGAGATGAGTATGCCATTGCCATTCAAATACTGTAGGTATGTGAATTCAGCAAAATAATCCAATATAGTCCATAATAGTAGTGGGTTATCCATAGAACTGGCAATGTTAGAAGTTGTTGCTTTGAGCCTTTTACAGCTCAGCATATTAGTTTTGCTTTACTTTTTATACCTCACTTTCATACATTTCTGCTGGATGGTTAAGACCAAGATAAAGCAAGACCTATATAACAAAAAATACAACTTCTGTATTTGACAAGGTCAGTCAAATCCCCTCAGGATTTACCCTGGAACCCTGTACAGCAGTTTGTAGGTCTTTTGTAAGTGTCAGCCATGTGGATGAGTCACAGCCATTGCTTGACCAATTTGCTCTCTGTGAAAGCCTGAGAGAATGTTTTCTCTCTAGGTGACTCTCCTTAGGCACATTCTACATCATCAATCACATTCCTCTGTGGCCCCATAATCTCCTTGAACAGAAAATTTGGGACATGAGTGAGTTACATGCTGTTGCAGTACAGGTTCTCTTACATCCTGAGTCCTCACTGACCTTGATTGGATAGGGAAGAAGGCTGTGGTTTGGTATATAGAGCATTGATTTGACCCTATTCAATGATCTATATACCACACCACAGTCTTCTGCTTCTCCTTAAGGGCTGGGAATGTAATCACACTCTGAAAACATGCACTCATTGCCTGTTGGTTCCTATCATCGTACAACACAGAGAAAGCTCAAGGCACAGGAATACCTTCCCTGAAAGTTGAAAATAGGTCAGATCCCTAAAAAGTAATTTCTATTTGCTGAGAGGTAATATTACATCTCTTTTCACCATACAGGAAGAACTTTCTTAACTCTTCGTGTCTGCCATGGACAATTCAGGTCCATACCTGAAGGATTTCACATGATGGAGCTAAAACTTTTGATTGTCTGTTCTGGTATCCTCTGCAACCATGACTAGGACATAAACACTGACTTAGGAGACAGATACTTATTCAGTTAATATTAGGACTTCATGTATAACAGAATCCTTCATGTCTGATAAATTTGCAATAATTGATAAGCTCGTTACATAAGGAAATTCAATCTGGAAACAATGATACTATTATTTCTTTTCTATTTTTTTTTTTTTTTTTTTTGGTGGAACCAGGGATTGAACTCAGACCCTTGCACTTGCCAGGCAAGTGACAGTCAAAATTTATAAATTTTATTTGAACTTTAAATTGCTTACTCATTTACATTGTAGGAATAAGAATACAGTACTATTTGAAGAATGGATCTACTTCATTTCTCATCTATTTCTCAGTCTATTTGCAATTCTCACCTTTGTTTTCATTTTTGTTTTTATATCAACTTTTGACCAAATATACTGTCAACTATTGCCAGTTTGGATTTTTTCAAGGAAAAAATAGAAAAATATTAAAATGTAAAAAACTTCCTACCCTCATCACTCAACTATGTTGTAAGTTTTCATTGAATTTGTTTTGCAATAACCTGTTTCTAAATCTTTCAAATACTTAGACGAGCATTCTACTTGGAAAATCTACATCTTGAGCCTTATAATTATTCTATTCATCATTATCTTACACTGCTAGGTAATTTTTCTACTAAATTTCATTTGCGTACAACTAGTGTAAAGTTGATTTCTTTAATATACTACTAGATTCAAGTAGTGTCAAGTTTGGAAATGTCCTACTGATTTATACATAGCATACACTTAAAGGGATAAGAACAGAAATATAAAGATTTTAGGTTACTATTAGTTCTAGTCAATGTGTTTACATTGAAAGTAAATGGATTCAATTAATCAAGAAGTTGGCTAAGGGCTGGGGAGATGGCTCAATAGAATAAGCATTTGCCTGGCAAGCACAAAGGCATGAGTTCAATCCCTGGTTCCAAAAAAAAAAAAAAGAAGACAAAGACAAAAACAAAGATGAAGACAAAGACAAATATGATCAGATCTCCTAGACTAAAACTTCACCTATGTTTCTGTATTTATATTAAAATATCTGGTACTTGGGAGGCTGAAAACAGGAGGATGACTATAAGTCTGACGTGCATAGTAAGACCCTGTAGATCCTGTACTAAATCCATAAAAGAAATTAAAATATCTATAATGTTTGAGTTTGGCATTGAATGTGAAGAAGTGAAGAAAGAAAAATACAATAAAAAATAAGCAGTAAAAATATTTTAAATTCCAGTTCCATCCATAATCATCTTTTGAAATAGTAAAATGAAAATACTGATTATCTCACAAAGTTGACATAAAAAATAAATATATAATATATCCTAAAGGGTGTGCTTTATCATTCAATATATCTATATATATTTTAAAAATACTATTACTCCCTACAATTTACATCCTAACAGATTATTGAAAATGGCTTGCTTAAGATTTTATTATATCAACATTTCTATTGGATAATTTGAAAAATGGTGATAGACACCTATCAAAATTATTTCACGGTAACACAAAATTTTGAAACCAGCTATAAATACATATATAGTATGAATACTTCAATAAATGTTTTTAATATTGAATATTTGTTACATTCAAATATACTAAATAAGCTTAACTTACCATACCATACATCAATACAAGGTGTATGATGTTTGGTTACTTGGAATTTACAATTGGATTAACCATTCCACATTTCAGTCATAACATTTACATTATTTCTTTGCCAACTCTCAATTTATGCTCATTCACTCTAAGCAGGAGCATTCATTCCACTGCATTATATATGTTGGTAAACTCCAAGGCACAAAATTGAACTTAACAGTGCTTCCATTGTAAGTTTTTTATCACATCTCTGAACATCAGATTTCAAGAACCAAAGACTGATGTTGAAATTGGCTAATAACCAAAATACTCACTGTCAAATTAACTGCTCCCATCTGAGGTGATAAATAGTGAGTTCATAACTGTAAACCATGCTGTATGAAAAATAGCTCATTGACATCTGTTCTTAACATCTGGCTTTGTAATCAATGAGGCAAAGCAAATGGGAGGTGCAATTCCAGTTTTGCCTCTCAAAAAGTTTGTCTTTTCTGATCATTTATGTCCGAGTTGTATGCCTGTATAACATCAATAAAATGAAAGGACTCGTTGTTATATTAATAAAGGCCAACCATTCAGGTTCAAGTATGTTTTATTTACACTTATCCTTTATTGAGTAATAACTCAGTACCAGCAACTTTGTGAGACAGGTTTAATGCAAACTGTCTTCCTTAGGAAAAACAAGGCAAGGCCACACTCTTTCAAGTCCCCACCCCAACTCTTTAGGAGGAATAGTGTCTCACTAATTTAAAAAAAACACAGAGACATATATATTATAAATTTTATATAATATACTTGATATATTTTGTATGTTATAAATTTGACATATACTTTATATATTATGTTTTTCTTAAAGAATTCATTATAGAAAGACTTGTTTAAATCAATTATGTATTAATTTTTCACAAGCAATATGGTGGAACCATTTTATAAAATTTATAAAACTTAGTATAAAATAAACACCATATACAAATTCATAGTGATTATCTTCAGTACAGCATTACTACATATGTAACAATACTGTGATTACATAAACATGAAATCAAAAGTAAGTTAAAGAAAGTGTTGAAAACAGTTATACTATTAGCTAACATACTTGTACCAATAATAAATATGGCACAACTTTAAAAAAACTGTAAAGAACAACTACTTAATATGCCTCACTAATACAAGTGAGTCACTGAGGAGTAATTTATACATTTTAAACTGATTCAATGAATCAAATTATCCTAATGTTGTATGATACTGTTTTCTCAGAAAGTAGACAATGGAGTATTCAAAACATAATTTTATCAAAGCATGAACTTTTGTTCTAACAGGTTTATAAGCATGACTGAATGGTCAAACTAGTGAATAGTTATGGTCTTTATTAGTTCTACTCTTTAATGTGAATAAGAGAAATTATTTTTTCCTCAAGGACTTGGAGAGTGCTTAACTGGCCAACCCCCATGCCAGTGCCTAGGGTTATAAAACACAAAATTAAAGACAATTTTGTGGTCTTGCAGGGAGCAAGCTAATTGTTACCTGCAGTGCAGTAAATGTCAACAAGAGGACAGAGAGGTCTCAAGTGGACACCTAGGATGAATGCTTAACTCAAACTAGAGGGCAGGCAAGGCTTCCTGAAGGCACTAGTGATGAGGCAAACAGGTTAGTCAGAGGAAACCTAAATACTCCAAATGGAGGAAAAAAGGATGCAAAATGGCTGGCTAAGCATGCTTACTTCTGCCTGTTTCTCCCCAAAACCTCTGTATAAGATAGCCCAACAAAGACTTGGGACTCAGATCTTCAGAGACCTTATCTCCCCTGAGCCTCATCAGAGTAAAAAGGTTTTGTGCCCTTCTCCTCTGTAGTTGCTGCTTAGTTTTTTCACCTCTGGTGAATCTGAAACTAATGTCCAGTTCCCTGACTGGGAAGCTGCCTATGCTGGGCCCTTGGGCCACCAGCTTGGAGTCTGGAGAGCAGCTACCAGAGGCCCTCCCTGGGAGAATAAGATAACAGTACTTTTCACCCTTGGAAGGACCTCATTCACTGGAAAAGATGGCCTACAGGCACTCCAGGACCATCCTGAACAGACTAAGTGGAGAGGTGAATCCATCCCCCTTGCATCTTCTAGGTAAGGTCCCAGGGCAGTCGCAAGTGAGGACCACCCACAGATTGAAGGGGAGTCTGATCACCTCTCAAGGTCTCAAACTAGAGACCTGAGTCAGGGATCTCCCATAGGGAGGATGAATGTTACAATCTTTGAATGTGAATGTATTTGTGGCTCCACAACATAAGCTACAGTCTGAGTGGGCCCTATCCTGCATGTTTGTGGTGATGTCCAAAGGCACAATGGTGATTCATCTTTTTATAATGGGAAACCAACCAGGTCCAGGTTTATATGGGTACACCATAGCAAAGACATACCTGTTGTACATGAGAGGAGCCCTTTAAGGTATGGGAACTATGACCCATAATCCAAGGCAACTGTCCTAGGAGTTATGATAAAAAATTAATTATTGGATTTAGTGCTGAATAAAATTAAGGCCCACAAAACTGCAGACCTTTTGTGAGGTAGACTGGTTTCATTTTCAGGTTGGATGACCTCCTGAAGGGAACCTGGATGTCCATACAGTCTAAGCAGTTTAAAAAGTAGTCTTATGAAGTCCAGGCCACCCTGAGAAGTTTCTTTTTATTGATTCTTAGCTATAGATTGTTCAAAGCCTCCCAGACTAAATTTGATCCTACATGAACAGGAAGGGACAGAGTTGCCTAGGGCTGGACCAAATCATGAGGGTTCAAAGAAGAATCCAATTCACCAAGGCACTTCTGAAGAATTCTAGCTCCTACCATGTTCCTGTACCACCATATGAGCCTCCACCACTGACCCTCCCAGGGAGCCTCCCGTCAGGTACTCTGCCTCAGTTGCATTCCCTGATTCCACCACCACAATTGAAGTACCTGACCACACAGATGAACCCCTTGCTCAACAGCACCTTCAGCACAGCTACCAGCTCTCCAGATATCCCTGTATGAGACTGGGGCACATACACAGCTGGGGAACAACAGTCTGGCCTAGTCATGCTCTGTTACCAACCCTTCAGCACCACAAACCTTCTAAATTGGAAGCTCTATTCCATGACCTATTCAGAGGATCCCCAAGCCCTTATTGACCTCGAGTCCATTTTTTTTGACACACATATCTGCTTGGGATGGTTGCCAACAGCTACTCCTCATACCTTTCAATACTGAGGAGAGATGAAGAATCACCAGTGACTAGAAAATATCTCCAAGGTCAAGTCTCAGACAGAGTATTAGATCTCAAAGATTAGGCAAAGGAAGCAGTACCCGGCAACAGCCAGAATGAGTCTACACTCAGCAAGAGGAAAATGCTTCCTCATACAATAGCTGGCAGCAATCCAGAGAGGAGTCATGGTAGGGACCAAGAAACCTACTAACAAGTCAAAGTTACTCTTAGTAGCACAGATATTGGAGGGATTTTCCAGAGACTTTCGTGAGTGTCTCTGCAGGTGTTCCAGTACCTACTTTAACCCTGAGGACCCTCAAACCAACTCATGGTAAATGCTGCTTTTCTGGCCCAAATAACTTCTGAAATCTTCTGATATCCACAAGAATTCCAAAAGCTGGAGGACTTCACTGGGATTAAAGCTATCCAGCTCCTGAAAGTAGCTAATAAGGTCTTCATTATTCAGGATAGAGAAGCTCCGAGAGAAGCTGACAAACAATTGGGTTTCCTTTCACAGGTAAAAGGAAATCAGATCCCACTCAGAGGCCTGAGCCACCACACAAATAGGAAACCTGAGACAGTACCCCTGCACCTCAATGAGGTAGGACACTGGGAAAATGAGTGCCCCTGGTAAGAATGCCCCCATTGCCATGGAGCCCTTCACATAAAAAGATTAATAGGAGTCCAGTCCTAGCCCAGGTCCGGTGAGTGTGAGGAGAGTTTCCTGCTACCCTGCGCCGGCGGGACCAGT